>NW_027106953.1:244229-244613 GCF_000696795.3 Halyomorpha halys
CCAAGATTTTCAAGTGTATATGAAACATACTACATATTTACCTGTTGTATTATTTTGTACAGTTGTAAATTACAATAAATAAATAATAAAAAAATTGTATAAATTAATCTAAACTGATTATTTAGTCTTCTATATAAAAATCACAACAATCACTATTTCTAAATTTTATATGATGAGAAGATGGCAGTTGGAGATGAGATTTTTGTTCGTAAAAGATTTAGAGTTATATGAAACCCATTGGCAAGTATATATGTGCAAAGAAGACAATGTTGCAAGAGTTTCTTCAGGTTTTTTAATTACTGATTTAAACCTTCATGCATAGATATTACGGGTAAAAAACTTAGATCTTAACAAATTTTATATATAAATAGATAGAGGTTCATT
>NW_027106953.1:244824-269072 GCF_000696795.3 Halyomorpha halys
TATTATAAAGGTTCATTTAAACCACTGATGGTTATTAAAATATTTAAAAAATACCATTTTTTCGAGTATAGAGTATTCTAACAATTAGTATTGTTTTTTTTAAACATACTTTATTTCCATTCAAGGTTCATTGCGATAGGACACGAAAGCCTTGAATCTTAGAGACAAAAAGTTGATTAAAGTTCAGTTTAGAGTTAATGTTAGGACTGAGTATCCACTCAGCCTTGTGAGAATAAAGTAGTACCTTCACAAACGATTCGCTAGAACTTTTTTGTTTCAAAAGTTCTCTCCGTTTTTTTTCCTTCTTTTTTATTTTGAGGTGTTTGTTATGTCTCACACGTGGAAACTGTCCATTTTAATGAAATGACTGCGGAGGTCAGAGGTAACACAACCTTTATTCTCGGAACTCGGTGACTGCGATCTTTGGCATGTTGGCAGTAAATTAGATTATTAGGCAATCTTGTGCATATAATGTATTGACACTTTTTCCACCTCCACTTAATTATTTATCTATAAGCGTTGTTATTTCTCCAGTCTCTCTTCTTAACATATATTATAAAATCTCACAATAGCATACCATTTTGGATGATTTTTATTTTTAAAGTTAAGAAAAAACCTTTATGAAAACATCTAAATATATAAAAGGGAATGGTCGAATCTTTGTCTACGGTAAACTCTGTCGCTATTCGAAGGTTTAAAGCTGCTAAAATCCCCGAATTCTTAGGTAAAAAAAGTTATGAACAAAATTAAACATTTTTGGTGCGTAGCTCAGAAATTATACATTTATTTCACTTTTATTGTATACCAATCGATTCCTCTTTTTTCAAAGAATAAGAAAAAAATATCATTGCTCCCATTAAACGACATTATATTCACAAAAATTATAAAAACGTGAAGTGGCTTAGGGCAAAGTAGGTCAAGAAATTTTTCACATCGATTTTTTTTTTTAGGATTTTATTTTTATTCTTGTTACTATTATTCATAATTTCTCTGAATTTTATCCAATTCCTCCGTGAATAGAACCGTTGGAAAGCTGGATTTCTGCTCTTTTAGCTTACATTGAAAAAAAATTAGATTATTTCAAATTCTTGAGACAAGGTAATTATTTATTAAATAAATCAAAAGTTCGTATCCATTATTGTCTCAACACCTTATTTTTCACCAGTCCAACGTTTCGGCCATTCTAGCCATCCTCAAGGACATCTTCAATATAATTTCCTCCTCACATTAATTTAAAGTTTCTTTTGCAGGCTATTCTGTCCAGGTCATTTTCTTTATTATAAGTTAAAAGCCTATTTTTTTAAAATCATTAACATTTAATTTTCCTATATAAGATTATCAACAAGATAATATAATATATAAAATATAACAAACCATATGGTGGTGTATTAATTTAAATTTTTTGATTAAATTAGACTTATTTAGTCGAAATATGAATCTTAAATAGGGAAATGAATTCACTCGTATTATTTTATATCTCAAGCTCTAATTTGTTTAATTAGATCCAGTTTGCGCTCTTCGGTGCAGTTTATTATATTAGTTATAGAGCCCTAAACCACTGTTACGTATGGTGTAGATTGGTCGAGTAGTATTGAAGTTATTTCTATTTTTTGGACTTTTCAAAGAAAACCTCAATAATTTTTAGGATAAAACATTTTTTATTTCGAAAATTCCTATTTAAGGGTTTCTCGAGAGGCTAAAAACGATTATCAGCTTTGTTTTACTCCTAAAAAATGTTTTACTATATTCGATATGTGAATCGGTCTCAGTTGTTTCAATATAGTACTAATGTACTTATATAGTACAATCACAGCAAGCAGATTCGTTTCTGAAAGACTCTAAGAAAATAAGAAAAAAATATTAATGATCCTCTAAGGGAATTCTCCAGGTGCTGAAAACGAATGTCATAGAAGTTTGTAAAATGAAAACATTGTAAGAAAAGAAAAACAAATTTTCTATAAACTACAAAAATAAACCTCTTCCAAATTTTTATTTTATTGCTTTCTATATCTACTATTTATTAAATTTTAGGATGAATAGAAAAGTGAGCAATGAAAGAAAACAAAGTAGATGTGATTTTTAATATTAAAAAAAAAGAAATGACAGAATTTTTTTTTTTGTTCCTCATTTTTGTACGTTTCGTGCATTACATTTTCACGAAACATTTCTTAACATTGAGGGTTTATGAAAGTTATTCTTGCAAATTCTTTATACCTTTATCTTTGAATAATTTTTACCTGTTGATCCCTGCACATGACCACAATGACAGTGAGGTTGGCGAAGAACCCGATGAAGCCTATGAAGAAGAGGATTATACTGGCAGCGACGTAGCCGCCAGCCGGCATGAGCAACTCCATCTCAACATTGGGAAGTCTGAAAGAAGGCTTATGTGTAATATTTTTAATATGTATTTAGTACTGTTAAGTTTAAGTTTACTGATACTTACAGCTCCAAAGATAAGCCACTATATGCGCGCCTGAAATAAAGAAATCTTTATTTTTATATGAAAAACATTGATAGGAAAATAAAATAAAAGACAAAAGTATTTTTATAATTAAAACCAGATATTATACCTTACTGAACATTGAATAACTTATGTTATACTTAATGTGTAAGGGCCAGTTTATTAAAAACCTTCTAAGAACTTGCCCTAAGAAAACCAGCAGCTATTGCCAGATTGAGAATAGGTCATACAAATTTAACTCATACATACTGATCAGTAAGCAGCCACCGCCAAAATGTCAATACTGCAACAGTGTACTTACGATCAGTCACATATTTGAGAAATGTCATTTTTATTCCGCGAACTTGAGTAAATTGGGAGTAGGACCGAGTGTATCGGATGCTCTGAATGATGACCAGAAGAACGTGGAAATGGTTTTAGTTTTATTAAAAAAGAATGGTCTTTTGAATAAGATTTAAACCAGAAAATCTGTCAAACGTTATAAAAATACCAAAGAAGTAATTATTTAAATTTTTTTTTCGTAATTATTTAAAGAGAAAAGTAAAGTGAAATAGAATTATAAATATAAATGAAATACAATTATAAAGCGCGAAATATGGGCGTTGATGACCTCAGGGTGTTACGCCCTAAAGCCCCAGACAACAACAACTTGCCTTAAGTTTCTTTAGACGAACTAGACTGGTTCAAGCATTGTCTCTCAGTCTTCGCTAGTCCTCAAAACCAGTGACGTGACTGAGAGGGAATACTACAAGAGCCCAAGAGGAGAAAAAAGGCAGTTATTTCACCCCAATTTTTGATCAATTTAATGAAAACTATGTATAATTATTAGTAAAAATTAATGAGTCTGCCAAGTATAGGTAGGGGGATAAAAATTGGTGGTTATTTCAAAACGTTAAAAAAATTGAATTTTTCATTCGTCGCTCTATATCTTTAAAACTACCAATAACGCTAGAAAACCTAAGAGAACATAATTTAAAGTTAAGTAAATTTTCTAAATGAACCCTAAAAGAGCTATTTAGGTTCAATAGACACTTTTCCATTCGTGACTACATCACTTATAGATCAGACAACCCTTCCCATGCTGGTTTTTGCATCATTAACCCACTCTCATATTCCTTCCAATCCAACTAATGCAATCCAATCATTTCGAATCGCCCTTTCCATGTTACATTTTCAACTGTATACTGTCCTCCTGGTAATAACCGTTCTTATAAGCTTCTTTATTCCTTATTTCGAACGTTAGGACCACGCTCCATTGCTGGAGGAGACTATAATGCTAAACACCAACGATGGGGATATCGAACAACCAACTCCCGTGGTAACATCCTATCCCGAGTTTCCACCTCCAATATATATGCTATTCCCTCGCCCAAAAATCCTACTTTTTGGCCAACATCCCTAAAAAAACGACCGGATATTGGACTTGGCATATTCATCACCTTCCAGCTTTCCTCCTCCCAAGCCATTGTTGAATCCCTGGATGACCTTTCATCAGATCATTGTTCAGTTCTGCTTTGTACCTAAGCCCTCTGCTCCTTCATTAATAACAGGAAGACTTGACTGAAAATTAAATGTGACCTGATAACCAAACATTCGACTGAAGACAAAACCAGACATTGACGATGCTATTGAAAAACTCACATCATAAATAACAACAAGTACAACTGACATCGACTAATAGGTTCAATAAAAATAAATAAAATATCCTGCCTCAACATATTCGTATCTTATTAAGAGAAAAACGCAGAGCAAGATCGAATTGGCATGGGACCAGATATCCAACTGACAAAACTTATTATACTAAATTAACTAACAAACTAAAAATAGAAATCAGAAAATACAAAATTCAAAATTTAATTAACTTTACAGAAAATCTTACAAGTACTGCCAAATCATTATGGAGGACAATCAAAAACTGTTGAATTTCAGATTTTAATTTTTTAATTTTTAAATTTTTAAAAGATTTTAACCACGAACTTCTCACCGAATCTCAAACCTGGACCAGAACTGATGTATAAAAGTCACAGACATTCGGACAACATCTCTCTAAAACCTTTACTCCACATCCTGATATCCTTAACCCAATTCACCTTGAACATATTGAAGCAGAACTAAATAGTCCACTCCAAATGACGCTCCCATCTAAAGCATTTCATTCTTCAGAGATGTTTAAGATCATTCAAATATTACTACCACCAAAGCTCTTAGATACGACCTAATAATATCCCACATTCCAAAACTTCTTCCTCGGAAAGCCATCCTATTTCTTAGCTACATATATAACGCCGTACTCCCTTCCACATATTTCCCTAAGCCCAAAAGCCACCAGAATACCCATCCTTCTACCGTCCTATCTCACTATTACCGATCATGAATAAAATCCTTGAAAAACTCATTTTAAAATACCTATACCCCATCCTAGATTCCAGTCATATAATCTCTAATCACCAGTTTGGATTCTGAACATCCCACTCCACTATCCCGCAATGTCATCGTGTGGTGGACATTGTCTTGTATTCCTAGGAGCGCGGAATGTACTGCGCGGGAGTCTTTTTCGATATAGAACAGGTTTTTTAGGCAAACGACTAACTTGGAATCCTCACACAAGACTTAAAACACAGAGAGCTACACATCGATTACGACTATTACAGCACTTACTAGACAAACGGTCTAAACTTCCAACACATTACAAAACACTGATTTACATGACAATAATAAGATCTACCTGGACATACGGAGTTGAGCATTGAGGATCTACTAAACCTTCGAATTCCTGTCGTATCCAATCCTTACAATTCAAAATCCTTCGTAAAATCCTTAATGCTCCTTACTTTGTCACAAATAAAATCATCCATAAAGACCTCATTGTTCCTTTTCTAACCGATCTACCCCGAACCAGATATCAATCCTTCCATTATAAACACCTTAATCACTCAGACCCATTAGTTCCTAACCTTGCTTTCTCTTTTATTCCGTGCAATCCTCCGAGGCGTCTGAAAAGAAGATGGCCTCGATACCTTAAATTGTAAAAATGTTTTTAGAGTGCTTCCTATGGGTTGTTTCTCTACATGCTTGTACCATACCATTATAATATTACTTCAAATTTACTTGACGTATTTTATGTACAGTTGTAATTATCAATAAATTAAATTAAAATAAAAGGTTCAATAGTTTCCGAGATATAGCTGTTTAAAAAACAACATTTCATAAAAAAATGCACTGAAAATCAGTAACTAGTGAACTTATTTTGAGAAATTACTATCTCAAAAACCATTCCACGTACAAACGTCTATTTGCACTCAAATTAAAGCTAGTTTGATGTTCTCTAAAGTAGTTTATTACACTTATATTTTCATGATTTTTGCTAAAATATATGGGTTTGTAGTTGCTTGGACAAAATTTCATGTGTAAAATTCATATTCATTTACGAATATCATAAAAAATAATACCTCTGCGAAGTTACATGTCCTAAGTTACTTTATATTAAGTTAAATTTTCCTTATTTTGAGTGACATCTTTACGTCTAATACTTCATAAATTAACAATTTTATCCAAATAACTAGAAATCAGTATTTTGTGAATTCATTTTCTCAAATATCATAAAAATCCCGGAAGATAAACACTATTTTTTAAAAAAACATTATTTAATTGATAGATATTACAATCTGCCACACTATTGTGGGCAATTAGTAATAGTGATGAATGAACAAATTTATAATAAAATAAAATAAGAATGCAAGTAAATAAATAAATGAAAGAAATAAAAAAAAGTACATAAAAATAAATAAAATCTCTCTTAAAATATAAACAAATTGATTAATAAAGAAAATGACAATAATCAAACTATGTGTATGAAAAAAATAAAATAATATAATCTCCAGTCACACTTACTCTTAATATACAATATTTACACAATCAACCTGAGGATCCCTGAGCCTACTCAATTCCACACGTGTGAGGGGTAGAGCAGAGCTCAAAAGATCCCAGCGCATCCAGTAGAGGCCGAGCAAGTGCGCTCAAAACACTATTAACTATTATATAGCACATTCAGCTTGCTTTAATATAGATTTCTCTAAGTAAATTCATTTACTACTGACTTTATAAAAAGCATGTCTCGGGAACTATTGACGTAAATAACAAAATCAAGGCTCACATTTTAGAAAATTTGCATTACATTAAATGATGTTCTCTTAGGTTTTTTAGTGTTGTAAGTAGTTTAAAAGATATTGAACTCAGACAGTCATCAATTGTGACTTTAATTATATATAGTTTTTATTAAATTAATAAAAAAAATGAGGGGAAATAACTCTTTTTCACCGTGGCCCTGTACTACAACTAACGCTTAAAGAATTGTTCAAATCCATTTTAAATAAAACTACCTCTCGAATCCAATCCTTACAGTCCAAAATCATTCGTAAAATCCTTAATGCTCCTTACTTTGTCACAAATCAAATCATCAGTCAGGACCTCAATGTCCCCTATGTTGCCGATTTGGCCAGACCCAGATACCAATCCTTCCATAATAAACTTCCCAACCACCCAAACCAATCTTTTCTAACCTGGCTTCTTCTTCATTACCTAATAATCCTCCTAGGCGTCTGAAAAGAAGATGGCCTCGAGGTCTTCTCCTTTAGAAGTGTTTTTGGAGTTCTATCAATGGGTAGATTCTCCACATGTTTGTATCATGTCATAATATCACTTACAACAAATTTACTTGATGTATATATATGTATACAGTTGTAAATAACAATAAATAAATTATAAAAAAATAAAATAAATTTCATGTTGAAATTAGTGCCCTCAAACCCGAAAACTCTTAATGAAAAGATGGATTTATGACTCTGGACAATACATTCCAAATAGAACACTGGTTCCACTCTCCCAAACTCCTACCATCCTCAATTCAAATTTGCTAAACCAGGTCATCCTAACTCTGGAGCTCAATCACAACCCGCTCCAGTGATTCATATAATCCCATCCAAGATTAAAACGTCAGTGGCGGTGGGTCCTTTTGTGAATTGAGAGCTTTAGAGTCCTGTCTGTATGGCGAAGTACCAGCATCTCTAGGATTCCTGTTTTTTCTTCCTATCATAATAGCTGGAATTAACTTTGATTCTCTCCGCCAGAGTGTAAATATTGTATTATCTATACGTGGCTCTAGTTTAAATATATAAAATGAACAAAAGACTTCAAATTGAATTGATAATTCTTATAATGATTTTGATAACAATGTCATGAATTTAGATAATGATTTTTATTAAATAAATAGGTCTCAAACTACATCAAAATAGATTTCTAAAATACAATCAAGCTATTCCAAATAAATAAATTTTAAAAAAATAATGAAATGGATTCAACCTTATCATAATTAAAAAAGAAAAAAGATATTATTTTATGAATATACTATAATATCCGACAATTCGTTGGAAAAGAAATAAATTAAAGAAATAATTTCATTTTCGAAGATGAATTGTACAATCATTTTTATTTTATTTCGAAAATCAAATACTTCTCCGAATCTATTTGTTGATCCAAATGGTTGTTTGTTTAATGTTGTTGTTTATATATTTTAAGACAAAAATATTATTAAGAATAATTAAAAGGCTGCAGAATTAGAACAACAACATTTCGGCTACAAAGCCAAACTGATTCATGAATTCTGGAATTTAATTAAAACTAAGTTCATTTTCCAGTATGATTGGTAATGAATTTAGAGCTGAAATGATGTTATATATATATATAAAAAATTTGTAGAATATTGTTTAGCTATTCTTAAAATAAAATTAATTGTATCTAATTTTAGTCTCAAAACACTTAACGAAAGTTATGTTAATTATAACACACATTGAGTTGTGGTAAATTATAATAGTGAAAATTAAAAGTATTAATTTTTAATTTTAAAAAATTATTATAATTGTCAAAACAGGGTAAATGTCGACTGAAATTAATGACCAGGGATGAATAGCCAGCATAAATTTTTTTTTAAATTGATATAGTTCTAAAATTGTATTTAAGATTATCCTTATAAAGACTTATACAGAAATATAGATTGTCTTAAGACTAAAATTGGATACAATTTATTTTATTTAATCATTAATAAGCAGTCTCAAGAAAGTGCAAAAATTATATATAAAATTGTTTAGCCTTTTTATAAAAGGTATTTATCGAGTTTGAATTTTAATACTAACTTCAAATTAGACTAGATTTATTAGACGAAGTTGATGTGCCGTATGTAATATACAAAAAAACTGAAATAATACTAAAGTATTCATAGTGAGCCAACGTTTCACTTCACTTTGCATGGCTTCATCAGGATTAACTCTCCCTAAACGTACTAAATCTAGTCTATAAAAGAAAGATTTGGGCCGCCCATAGCTCAGTGGTTAAGACACAGTCTTACCAATGTGATGTCTATTGGCGGTGCCGGTTCGTATCCGGCCTGGGACGTTGACTTTTTTCATTGAGTGGCGGTCCCACAAAATGAAGAGCTTTGGACCCCCAACCATGGTTAGGCAGTATAGGACTCCAATGGGAGTCTTGGCCGAAAAAAAAAATATATATTATCAAACTTAAACTGAATGAATAGAATTTAAACTAATTATTGTAAGCCAACGTTTAGCTCCACTTTGGAGAGCTTCATCAGGGCTAAAAAAGATGTAGCAAAGTAATAGATAACATAAAATAAAAGTAAACTAATGCATGACTAAAAATGATTTACAATATGTGAAAGTTTATAAAAAAAACAAATTAAATTAAAGAAAATCATCATTTTTTAGTTATAGCTTATTTTACACTTATTTTTATTATTTATCTTATGTTATATATTTTATTTTTATTAAAATATTCACATATTTTAAATTATTTTTCATACCTTGGTTTACTTTTATTTCATTTTATCTATTCTCTTACTTTGTTACATTGTTTTAGTTGTTTGTATCTTTTTTAGCCCAGATGAGGCACTGAAAGTGAAGTGAAACGTAGGCTCACAATAATTAGTTTTAATTCTATTCAAGTTCTTATGACTACAGGCGGACCTTTTATAGACTAGATTTAGTACATTTAGGGACTAAGTGGGTACAACCTTACAGAGGACTCTATATTACATACAAAAATATTTTTAAAAAAATGGATCTATCTCCTTTTTCATCTCCACGTCTCATATCTATTAAATTTTAATTATTTTAACTATTTTATCGCTATAAAGCTTCAATAAAAATATAAGTAATGAAATGATTTCATTATTTATTTGAAACTGACATGTCTGATTTAATTTTTTTTTTTAATAGAACATTATTTTAATTACAACCAATAATAATTATTATTATTAAAGTCTCTGTTAGGCACTTACTCTGCCTCATAAAAGACTTGCTCATTAGAAGTCAAAGCAGACCTGATTGGTCTGCCAACATCAACAAACCTTGTCAGTTAACAAAGCTTAGGATCGTCAATGCTGTTACTACTAGAGGGGTGACTAGAGACTATGTTATTTTATTTATTTATTTTTCATACACATAGTTTGATTATGTTCATATTGTTTATACTTCTGTTTGTATATATCTTAAGAGAGTTTTTTTTCATTCATTTATTTATTATATTTTATTTTAGTATGTATGAGATCATTCATCACTATTACCTATTGCCCACAACTGTATGGCAGATTGTAATATCTATCAATAAATAAAAAAATATTAAAAAAAAACAAAAAAAAAACAACTTCTAAAGGGAAATAATTTGTTGCGCAACAATTTTGTTTTGATTAATATATTTTTCAATATCAACAGATTAAGCCGATTGGAGAGAATTTTGATATTAGAAACATATAGTACAACAGCCGAGAAGAAAAAATTGCAGTTATTTCACCTCAATTTTTTATTACATTAATGAAAACTATGTATAATTAATAGTCTAAATTGATGAGTCTGCCAAGTACAGTTAGGGGGCATAAAAAATAGCGGCTGTTTCAAAACGTTGAAAAAAATTAATTTTTACTCTGAGCTCTATATTTTTAAATGTATCAAGAACACTGCAAATCCTAAAATAACATAATTTAAAGTAGAGTAAATTTGCTAAAATATTACCCCTAATAGACCTAGTTACCTTCAATATTTCTCGAGTTATAGCTTTTTAAAATGTAACATTTCATTAAAATGTACTCGAAGATTAGTAATTAGTGAATTTATTTTCAGAAATCTATATCTCAAAAACCATTCGCCGTATAGGTGTCTATTAGCACTCAAAATAAAGGTAGTTTACCGTATTATAAAGTAGTGTATGACGTTTCTTTTTGTAGGAGTAGTAGTTTTCATGATATTTGCTAAAATAAATTGATTTAAAGTTGTTCAGACAAATATTCACGTGCAAAGTTCATATTCATATGCGCATATCATAAACTACTTTAGAGTAAGTTAAATTAACTTTATTTTAAGTGCAAATCTTATGGTTCCAGAGATATATATATTTTTTAAATGGAACATCTTATTTGAACAACTAGAAATTAGTGTCCATTTCCACCACTAAATTTTAACTTGAAAAAAGTCTTCGGTTGGGAGAAATTTAACTTTTTGCGTTATATTTTATTAATATAAAGAAATAATAAATAAAATTGAATTAGTTCTGATATAATGGGGATTAAATAAATTCTATAATGCCATTATAATAGATTTAATCTCTTATTTGCAATTTTAAAAATATCTCCTGAATCAATCAATCAATCATTAATCACCAATTGGCAAATTTAATGTCAAATATTTGAAAATTTTATTTACCAATTTATTAAATATTTTCAAAAAAAAAAAAGTCTATGCTCGTTAACTCTCACGAAAATTCCTTCATTTAGGTTCCTTTTCTTTATGATTTAAAATACTGTGCAAGTGGATAAAAATTATAATTATATGTAAGAAGTGGTTGAAATTGAATTTATTTTATTTAATGAGAGAAGGGAATGAATCACAATTCATAGGTAGAAATAGAGTTTATTTTCATGAAAAATCAATAAATTTGAAAAGAAAAATTATAAACATATCTTGAGACTTATTATTATTGATTAAATAAAATAAATTATATCCAAATTAAAGTCTCAAAACAGTCTTTGTTTTCTTAAAAGTCCAACGTTTCGTCCAATTCGGTCATTCTCAAGAATTCGGTCATCTTAAATAACTTATTCAATCTCACATAAATTATTTTAAATGGTTCCTATTCATCCCTCTATTCTCAGTCCGCTGGTGTTCCTCAAGGTAGTATCCTTGGTCCCATCCTCTACACCGTCTATGCAGCTGACATTCCAACCAATCCTAACACTATCCTCACCACGTATGCCGATGACACATGTGTGCTCGCTGTAAATAATAACCCATTAATAGTATCCCAAAATCTCCAATCCCATATCACAGCCCTCGAATATTGGTGTCGTAATTGGAGGATTAAGATAAATTCCAACAAATCCCATCAAATCACCTTTACCCTTCGTCGTAAACCTACTGACTGCCCTACAGTTTCATTTAATGATGTTACTTTTACCCCTGTCGAACAGATCCGCTACCTTGGACTACATTTGGACAAACAACTTACCTGAAATCCTCACACCAGACTGAAAAGACAGGAAGCTGCACGTCGATTTCGACTACTACAGCACTTACTAGACAAACGGTCTAAACTTCCAAAACATTACAAAAGACTGATCTACATGACTGTAATAAGGCCAATCTGGACATACGGAGTTGAGCTTTGGGGCTCCACTAAGCCTTCGAATTCCTCTCGTATTCAATCCTTAGAATCTAAAATCCTTCGTAAAATCCTCAATGCTCCTTACTTTGTCACAAATAAAATCATACATAAAGACCTTAATGTTCCCTATGTAACCGATCTAGTCGAACCAGATATTATTCCTTCCATTATAAACTCTCTAACCAATCAAACCCTCTAGTTTCTAATCTTGCATCCTCTTCCATTCCTGACAATCCTCCGAGGCACCTGAAAAGAAGATGGCCACGAGACCAGCTAATATAAAATATTAATGGGTAGTTTCTCTACACACCTGTAACACTCCAATTTAACTTAGATCAGATTTAATAAATGTATTATAATGTACAGTTGTAAATAGCAATAAATAAATATTTTAAAAAAAAATTAATTTAAAAATTTTTTGCAGTCAATTCTGCTCAGGTCACTAGTTTCAGTCAAAAGTGCCTTATTTTGTTACTATTTTATTAATATTAAAAATTTTAATTATAATAAATTTAACTCTATTACACCTTGCTATCATGACAATATTAACAATAATAACTTGAGAAAATAAAAAATGTTTTGAGACTTTAATTTGGATGCAATTTATTTCATTTAAACTATATTAAACTACTTCAACCCTCCTAGAAATCTCGCATTAGATAGTTTTCCTTCTTTTCTTAAATTTATTCGAACTATAAGCGATATCATGCTCATTCGTATAAAAAATTTAACATTAACAAGAAAATCTATTCAACACACACTATTGGTAAAACTTCATACTTTATAATGACCATCTTTAAATAATAATTAATTACATTGCCCCACAGAAAAAAATCACTTCAGTTTTACAGAATTAACATTTCGTAAAGTTTTACTAATACATTGAATTGTACCCGTCGAGACCTCTTAACTAGGCAGGCTAAGAATTATCTATAGGAAATTACCTGAATATTTGAGACATGGAAATGTGGGCTCAAAAAAACGTTACCTATTCAGAAACAGAATAAATATGTGTTTTCAATATTTTAAGCTCAAAACTTTCTACAAATTCTTGGCATGTATAATTTAAGTAATAAAATTAATGAATTGGTTAAGGCTTCAGCTCAAAATATTCTTATATAAGTACAGATGGACAGACTAAATAAATCTCATGCAACCATTTTCAGAATCTTAAGCTCGACGGGTTTCAAAATATTCGCAGTATCGAGTTGAATAATTTGAGCTATTAATAATAAAAAGTAGCTAAACCATCTTATCAATCGTCGCATAAGAATCACATGGCTACCATGGGGCTGTTGCCTTTTAATGCGATATTTTACGTTCATTTTTGGCCCTTAACCCGGTAGAATTCTCATATTTTTTGTCCCCTTAGATGTGTTCCATGAGCATTTATTTCATGGTTGAAAATTTGTAATATTTTTTTTTATATGATTGGGTGTGATGAAGTCAAAAATCTTTACGATTACTTTCAATTTAATTTTAATTGAAATTTAAATTGTAAATAAGTAAGGTCATTTGGATATACGGGGTTGAGCTTTGAGGCCCTACTAAACCATCGAATTCCTCGCGAATCCAATCCTTACAGCCCAAAATCCTTCGTAAAATCCTAAGTGCTCCTACTTTGTCACAAATCAATCCATCTATCAGGACTTCAATGTTCCATATGTTGCTAATTTGACCAGAATTAGATATCAATCGTTCCATGATAAACTACCCAACCACCCAAACCGACATGTTTCTAAAGTGGCTTCTCCTTCAATTCCTGATAATCCCTCCAGCCGTATGAAAAGAAGATGGCCCCGAGATCTTCCTCTTTAGTAACGTTATTGGAGTTCTATTAATGGGTAGATTCTCCACATGTTTGTATCATGTCATTTTATACCTAATAGCAAATTTACTAGTTTTATATAATTGTAAACAGTTTTAAATAACAATAAATAATTTTCTTTTTTTTTAAATTATAAATAGTAGAATTTCCATTAGAGGCTGAAGAATCCAGTTTAATAAAAGACCTAATCTTCTGGCATCGGCTCATGATTTAAAATAAGAAACGAAGGAGGTATCAAGGTGAGCAAAATGCTCAAATGAGAGAAAAACGTTGTCACGTTAGGAGTGTACTGGTGAGAGAAATGCTCACTCTTACCGTTGTGAGGAGGCAATAGTAAATCTGAATTGAGTATAAGTGGAGAAGGAAAAGAGTAACATAAACAAGCGCCGATAGCAACATCAAACGGTTAATGGAAGGTAGAAAAAAATATAAACAAAACAGATGAATACTAAGAAAATATAGACGTTTATATCCCATCATGTGCAAAATGCTCAAGGGTGCACCTCTCCCGGATTAAAATTCAGGGCCCAACAGGAACGTACTTGGGTATTGATGTCCTTGTCGAAATCTATAAAACACAATTTGAACCGTCTCGATCCACCGACTTACCTTTGTCAGAGATTTGAAAACTCTCACACTTTTTAATGACATTTATTATTAGTAAAAATTAAAAAAAAAAATAAAGATAAAAATTCATATTTGTCACTTCTCCAAATTCATTTGTTACCTCACTGGTCAAAATCCATCTCCTATGAGAGCCGTAAAAAGGATCTACAATACCGTAATATACAAATATACGATAACTTATTTTGTTCAATTTAAGTATAAATTTATTTTCAAAATTTTATAAAAGATTCATATAAGAAAGCGCCCGTTATAAAAAAGAGTTATAAAAAAAATTCAATTTAATTGGGAACAAATAGATTTTTTTTAATTTAAAAGTTTTACAGATAAAGTATTGTAATTTTTACGAGTTTAATTATAAATTTATCTTATTTTTTTGTAGTTAATTTCACAGTATTGTCCATAGTGCAATGTAGAGATTTGTTTACAGACGAGGAAAGTAAGTTTGTGAAAACAGAACTCATAAATGAGACAAAGTTAGTAAAATATTATTAAAATTACAATAACTTAAAACCAATTTTAAGACACTTTCATAGTTCCATAATATTGATAATACAATTATTCTAATTATTGGAGAAGATGGTCGGGGGGTGCAGTCAGTAAAAATAACATTAAAAAAAAATTTTATTCTTGCCGACGTTTCGACCTGAGTATCAGGTCTTCATCAAGGCCATAGGACAAAAATTGATAACAACCATCATTTAAAGAAACATAAATTGAAAATAAATAATATGCTAACAAATTTGGAAATTATACAAAATATTGAATTGAATAATACAAAATCGTTGACTAATAACTATGGAATTAGACAGTAGTAGATTGATAACAGCGAAAGATGAAATATAATATTATATAGATAAGAAGATATGTAAGTAGAAAATTAAATATATGATACAATGGAAATATAAGTCACTTACCATTGTATCATATATTTAATTTTCCTTCATACTGTTCAATATGTTTATTCATATTGTTTGTTTTGTTTTTTTGACACTACTTTCATATCTTATATTATACATATCTTCTTATCTATATAATATTATATTTCATCTTTCACTGTTATCAATCTACTACTGTCTAATACCATAGTTAACAATCAACTATTTTGTATTATTCAATTCAATATTTTTTATAATTTCCAAATTTATAGTATACTATTTCTTTTCAATTTATGTTTCTCTTAATGATGGTTGTTATCTCTTTTTGTCCTAAAGGCCAGATGAAGATCTGAAACTCAGGTCGAAACTTCAACATAAATAAATAATTTTTGTTTATTTATGTTCTTACTTACCACACCCCCCGACCATCTTCTCCAATTATGAATCTATGGTCAACTATCTACACCACATTATTCTAATTATTGGTTGGAAACCGAATGGCTAAAATTCTGGACGATTCATCTTCACCTTACGGTTTGCATTAGCTCATTCACAACTTAACAAATATAGTTATAGTTGTTAATTAAGACTCATCACGTTGAAAACTAATTAAGCTTCCATGAGCTGCAAGTCTGGCGAAATCGACAAATTATGTTCAATAAAGTTTGAATAGATTTTTATCACAATGCTTTTAGTATCGACCAAAATATCTCTTGTGATAGTTTAATATTAAAGTTTTACGACGAAGTTAAATTGTATTTTAAAGTATCAGAGCGAAATTTCAATAATCCATTGGCATTCGCATCAGCGCTGCCTTCTGCGCTTCTGACTTTGGTACGGAATTTTATTACGTCACATCAAATTACATAATTCAATTTACCACTTTCAGACGTTACGTAATTTAAGAAAATAACGTCTCTAGTTATTAACTAGAGTTAATAACTTCCCTAATGACCCTCTTCCACGTTGGCAGCATCGAAAAATCAAGAACAAAATTAAATCATGGAATAAAAAAAGTCCCATTTTTAATATATTATAATAGAAAGTGGAAAGAACGGTGAATATTTTTTAGAATCGCATTAATTTATATTTATATGGCAACCTTCAAATCAAGGATTTTCTTTTTTTTTTAGACTCCTAGTTATCCTATGCTACCAAAAATGTTTCAATGTAAACTTAATGGAGGGGTTTGTTCAAAGTTCTTTGAACGAATATCATAAAGAAGCTATATGCAACATTGACGTCCTGATTGATGACTTGATTTATGAACAAGTAAGGAGTATTAAGGATTTTAGGAAGGATTATGGAATGTAAGGGTTAGGAACGAGAGGAATTAGATGGTTTAGTGGAGCCACAAAGCTCACACCAGGACCCTGTTTCATAATAAAGTACAAACTAATACTATTAGTCTTGTACATTAATCTTAATTCAATTACACAGGCTTGTACAATAGTAACTTGTACTTTAATATTTTTTAATTCCTTATCACTAATAGTCATCCCAATAATGAAAAAAAAATAATATTAGTATTATTACCACACTAGTTTCTACACTTGTAATATCAACTAATACTATTAGCTTTCATTATGTAACAGGGCCCTGGTAGCTCTTGTTGCTGGTAGGTCTTATTACTGTCACATAAATGAGTCTTTTTAATTTTAGTTGGAAGCTTAGACTGTTTGCATAGTTAGTGTTGTTATAATCTGAATTGACAAGCGGTTTCCTGTCTTTTCAGTATTGTATGAGGAATCCAAGTTAAATGATAAGGGTGTCATCAAAAAGCAAAAAAATAATAAAAAATATTATCCATGAACATAAAAGTGTTTCGGCGCCATGAAAATATGAATCGTTTAGATCTATAGTTTTGGTTAGATATCGATAAATATGAACTATCACTCACGAAATACTAAAAAAAAACTTTATTGGTATAATACAAACAAGAATTTTTACATAACAAGTGCTACTGAGCTAATGACACGTACTCTAATGTACTACTAGACTAAGTAGGGAGACATATATATAGTGGTGGGGGATTAGTGCTGATGCTACATTAAATTTGGTGGTGATCGGGGGATAACTGATGATTCAATCGAAAGAACAAACTTAAACACTAATATGTCCGACCATAGTGCATCTTAAAAATCTTAAATTTTGGCGGGACTAAACTTTTTTTTCCTTATCGATTACAAGGTTCCAATAAAAAAAAAAAAAAAATGAAATGAAAGTTATCTTAATATAATCCCATTTGTTCGACTGGGTTGAGTTTAATAAAACTTAAAACACCTGCATAATATTTAGGAAGGGCGGAAAATAGTCGAAATAGATTTAGTGCTTTACAAGCTGTAAATAATGAAATTGCTGTGGTTCGTTCTATACGAAAACATTTAAAGCAACAAAAATGCAAAATGTTCTAGATCGTAAAAAATACTTGACCTATTTTGACCATTTTATGACTTACATTAACCACTCCCTCTCTATACAGAAGTATTAAATAATCCATAAAGATAATACCTAACTTCTTTAGTACTTTAATATGGCCACTTTCAGCTCGCGATATAGCACGTAGCCTTGCTCGTGTAGAGATGCTACATTTGATATAGGAACTGCTGCTTCTGTGGAATGAAGATGGTTATTGGCTAGATAAAACGACGATAAAGGAGGTACTCTAAGAAATCGGTAGTTGGTGAATGAGAGGAGGGAAACGATTGGGTGTGAGAGCAAGCGCAGTCTTTTTATGCCTGCCAAGTCGAGATTTACGAGAACCGCTGGAGCTTCCGTGCTTATGCAGCAAGAAATTCAGGGGGGTCCGAGGCCGTACTTCCAGCAGTTTACTGGGTGATTAATGAAAGTTCGGGATTTCTACTGGAGACGGGAGTCCGTTATCTTCCGGCATTAAAGTCATATATAAAGCATATTAAAAAAAAAAAAAAAAAGTGAGCAGCGAAAAATCTTTAAAAAAGTTTGGTTTGGTTATTAGATGCAGCTAAAAGTATACCTAAATAAACTATATTTTTATGGATTAATTTAATTCATTAAAATTGTTTTCCAAGTGGTTCTTTAACTTTTTCTTCAGTCATATAGATTCTGATATATAAAAGAACAAATATTGGTCAGTCCCATTAAAAGTATTCTGAGACCAGGACTACTATATGGGGCACCATTGTTTACCAACATATCAGATGAAACCCCGCGCCTTCTTCAAACTTTTCAGGATTCGATGTTGAGGAAAATCGTACGCACAACATCGTGGAGGAGAAAGAGGCCACCGGAGCTATCAATTGTTCGAGTTCCCCACTGTACCGGAGTACATCAAGCGATGACACATCAAATTTTTCGATTCACTTCAGTACTGTACGAATCCGTTATTCAACACGTTAACACCTGGCCCCCATCCTGTGAATTGGCAACACACTATGTAAGGTCACGTAGTATTAGGATTAAGTTTTTATTACATTGATGTTTGTTAAATTCAGAAATAATGTGTGCCCCTGCACATTATACACTTTTAGAAATACTAACAACAAAAATAATATACTCCAAAAGACTCCTTAGAATGTAGATGTTCTACAGTAAAAAGAGAAAAAAATTGTTTATAAATACGCCATTAAAATTTTGTAGGGGTTTTGAAAAAAAAAAAGAAAAAAAGTCCCATTAGACAACTATCTTTGGGATTCAAAAACAAAATATTGACCTGTTTATAACACTATTACATTAGGTCTGAAAAAGTACCACACGTTAAGTTTCTGAGATATTTAGTGAAATGAAAAATACTTTATTATTATTAGAAAAATTTTAAGGTTAAACAATATACTGGTTCTGGCCAAAACAGTGTGGGTGAAATTAAGATTTATACTATTATTACATAGTAATTCTTGGTAAAGAAAAACAAAACAAAAATAAGTAAAATATTTACAAATAATATACTTTTACGTTTCATATTTATATTATCAATTTTCTTATAAAATTTATTCAGTTTGAAGAAAGGAACAAGATGAATGACCAGAAGGAACGGATTGTATTGGCCCTTGATAAAGGCTCATCATTCCAATGGGAGGCAGGTTGGGTAAAAAAGCATTTGTCAAACGCAGCAGTTTATATGGTCGGGACTTGATAGTACGGGATTGGACAAAGTATTTGAAATATGTCATGGGAAATATGCTTCTTTCTTTCTATGGACCTGCGGAATCGGACACTACAGAAATGGGAAGAGTATGTTAAGTAGAGAAATGATACTAAACGTATTGTAAGAGAGGACAAGAAAAAGTCGTGGGAAGTATTCGGAAAATGCCTTGACAGGGATTACAGAGAGAATATGACTTTTGAAATACTCTTGTAAAAAAGTAAAAGCACTAAAGGGTAAAATTTCCAAAGAGATCAGAAACATAAAAATAAAAGTAGGCATATGATCTCAGACTCAGAAAACATCTTGGATAGATTGAGACAATACTATTCTTTGCAGTTCTCTTACCACATACGATCAGGGGATCGTAGATCGTAGGGGATCGAAGAAGAGTTAGCGAACGCTCAGAAGGAAGGAGAAGGATATGACACGATATGGGAGGAAGATATAGAAAGGGCTCTGGATCGTTTGAAGCTAGGTAAAGCACCAGGCAGGGATGGATTTTTTCCGGAATTTATGAAATATGGAGGTAGTGAAATGACAAAATCACTGCAAGCATATGAGAAAGAAGAAGAAATATGCTTAATCAATAGCATGTCTCGATATTGGCCCTATAATGTCTTGAAAATTGTTTTTTATGAAGAGAAATCGGCTCCATACTGAAGAACTACTATGAAAAAATATGATACAGTTTTTGTAGAAATGTGTACTTTTACTCATCATTACACAGGTAGAAGTTATCTACAGGGAACTATTCTATTCTTGCCATGGTGGAAGGTCCAGTTTTTTATTTAGTGGGATCGCTACAGAACCGACCAGGACAAATTTAAATGGGCACCCCAGTAGTTCCGAATTTAATAAGACCTGCGCTTCAACTCACTCAGCTACAAACAGCATAAGAAGTATTAACTGCATTAATAAATTAATAATTGCATTAATTAAGCATTAGCATACCATAAGAAGAATTAATTGGTACTAGTATCATATAATCATATCAATTCATCAGGGAAAGTTTGTAGAAGCTCAGAAAATTTTCGTATTCATGGTTTTTGGGGTGCTTATTACGAATTTCTGCAATTTGACCTCTAATTTTCCCGGGAATATAAAAAAAAAATTTAATTAATGCATAAAATTTAAACCATGCATTTTTTTAGCACCTTTGGCTTAAAGTAAGCAAGAGTGAAGTCCCTATATTTTAATCCATTACTTGTTGGTCCGTGGCATCCTTCGGGAGGAACCAGTAGTTAGTTTAATTGGGTTCAGGCAAATGAGATCCCAAAAGGGATCTCAATGGAATGCTTTGGAGAAGTCTTGGAAATTCGCTAATTCATGTTTTTTGTTTGATCATTACGTATTTTAACTTTATAGCAAAATTAATGAGTTTTTTTTTTTAATAACTTGATTACATTATTCAATTTATCATTTTATACTAAATTAAAGGACAGAAATTACCTACACATCTGAATCTAATCATTGTTTTGAATTGAGTAATATTTTGGAACAGAATATAGTATGGCTAAATAAAGAGGATAAGAGGTCTCATCAGAAAAATTTGAGTTCATCAGGTTGAAAGTCTTAATCAGGACCTTAAAAAAAACAAAAGAGGAATTCTTAGGATTTCTCAGAAAGTTTCTTACAAAATTTCCTTTTATTTTCTCCGTCCATTATGTAAAATCGGCACAGAATTCATAACGAAGCGGCTTAGCAAAAATATTAGAATCTAATTTTACTAATCTTTAATTTAGTACAAAAACGAAAAAAACATTAATTTGTTAAGCCTTTTTTTAATTTTTTAATATTTTCGGGGAAGATAAGAGGTAACAAACAAACAATTCCTAATTAGCGTACCAAAAAATATTTTCAGAACTTCTCTTAAACTTTCCCCCAATATTCCTTTCTAGTTGTCTCCCATTGACTGGACTAACATATACTTTAGAAATGAAATAAGACAGAAAAAATTGAAATTACTCGTGGTAAGAGGTAATTAAGAATGTATACTGCATATAATAATTTTCATATGTTTTTAGAAATTATATCAGTGAGGTTATTACTATAATAGGCGAATTCATAATTATCAGTTTAACATGGTGAATGGAAAAATTTGTATCAAATGGAGAAATATTTTCTTCTATTAACATTTAACATGGCCCCGAGTCTGTTAATATGTCTGTTTAATAGAGAATGACGTTCCACGACATTTGGTCTGTTGTTGCTTTGATAGGTTAGTCGCTCGTAGTTCGTGTTCGGTTTGTATTATTTTTGTTTACGTTTTAAACTCTAATAAAGTAATGATTAAAAATAATAATAAAGTAATTGGAAAAAAGAACTAGAAGAGGAAACAAGGAACAAGTGAGTTGGAGGAAAGATGATGGGACGAGAGACTTTATTATCTCATAAATATTACAAGGTTACAAAACAAGTTGCCCAGAAAATCCACAAGGAGATCCTCTGTTTTTAACATATAACGACTTTAAATTAGGCTGTTCACTATCCCATACTTATATAACATTTAGCATGTTAAAACTTTTTTCATTTAACACATCATGAATACCCCTTATATCTGTAAGGTTATTATCATAATGTTTTTAATTTCATTTTAAAACGAATCAGGATGTTAAAATCAATTTCATGGCATCGATGTAATCAGCTTCCGAGCGCCAAGATAAATTCTAATGACAGCATACTTCGTTTATTTATTTATTGTGTAGTATTAAATTCTGTTATATACTTCTGACATTAGTACTAGAGCTTAACTCTTTCACACCATATTTGCAGAGAGATATTAATCAAATGATAATAAAATAATAGATAAAACAATAATATACAATTAAATAAAAAATAATTATATTAATAATGAAACTATAATAAAGCAAAATAACATTTTAAACACATCCTATTTACAATATTTACATTAAGTCTGGAGATTTCTGAACCGAGCTGGTTACCCTAATTGTGAAGGAAAAACCTTGACTCCAGAAGTTCCCGGGGCTTCTCTCTCAATTGACTCACGGGTATTAAATGTCAGTGGATGATGAGTGAGGGCGCTGTAGACGCATGGGACTTAAATAAAGAATCTAGCCATAGCCAGAACTCCATTATAATTATTTTCAATAGGTCTCTGAACCTCTGCCGTTTCAACCGGTAAGATATTACGGTAATGTTGGTATCTTAAAAAACTGAAAGTTGCAGTAAAGTTTTAAAAAAGTTAATAGAATGAACTAATCATTCAGTGACTAATACCTAGTTAAAACCCTTCAGTTGTACCAATATTATAATGAAATAGTATAACAATTGCCTGACTGGTACTTGCATAAAATTATAGTTGAAAAAATAATTTATAGAGTCTTATGAGAATGCATACCTGCATTTAGAAGTAACTGTAAAATTTTGTAAAATTGACTTTATTGTGTTAGTGGGCTCAAAAATGTTTTTAAATCGACATAATAGTACTTTCAGAAGTCCTTCTGCGTACATTTTTGTGAAAACAAATTTTTTGCATTTTTACCATATTAATTAATTGCACGTACCGTTATCGAATAAAAAAATTTTTTTTGTTCTGTTCCTGTTATCTCTTAATTTCATTTTATTTATATATATATTCCTCAAGATTAACTATTGCTATTAAATCAGCTTATTCTAGTATAGATGTAATAATATTAGTAATGTTCCTGAGAGGTCAGTCGGTATGCAATAGCAAACATCGCCTTCTCTGTGGATTGATTCATGTTATGTTTAAAAAAAAAATTAAAAGAATGTGATTTATTCTGATATTTTTTAAATTTTGGTTTCGAGGCAGCTCTTAGAGAACCCGTGAGAACGTTGTATTCTTAATCTAAAGCTATTTTGATCAGAAATGAATTTCAACTACCCGGTTTCTACCAAGTTGAATATGTACTGATTTTAGAGCTGAGTAAACTCAAGCAACAAACTATTTAAAAAAAAATTTCAGTTTAAATAACTATAAAAACCCTAATTTGAAACCTTACTCTAATAAAATTAACAGTGTAAAGCAGCTCGAAGCGATCAATATAAGTCCAGATTTAAATATAAAATGAAAGCCAATCCCCGCACACATTAGCATTTAGCAAACATTAATTAATAGTGAACACGTTGGCATTTTATCATATTCTCAATTGGCAATCAAAAATGTTGATTTATCGTGCAAGAATTACCCACCATTTTCAGTTAATGAATGAAAACGTAATTTGATACCTGAAACCTGAATTGAAAATACTGATACTGTTTGATTTATATTAGGATTATTACATCCTAAAAATAAGTATATATATGGGAGTGGGGTAGCTCTGTGGTAAGGGACTATGTTACTAACTCCAAGCACCCAGTTTCAATCCGGCTGTATCTTTCTGTTCCACTGTAACCGTGTATCAGCCATATGGGTTCAGGACCACTCCGTGGTTCACCCATCCTCATGGGATTAAGTAACCTTAATAGTTGGGTAACCTTAATAGGGTAAAAATCTGGTGGTCGAGCGTGATTCTGATCAAATCACCTCCTTGCACAATCGTTGGTCTAGTAACAGTACTTTCTTACAAAGTACTGCATTCCTGACCTTTCATAACTTTCAGCAGTACGAATTTAATTTATATATAT
>NW_027106953.1:269122-278282 GCF_000696795.3 Halyomorpha halys
TTTTTTCCAGAATGCCCGGTTAGGAATAATTAGGTCCAACGATGAAAGATTCTTTGCCATGAAATTTAGAAAGTTTTTTATATACATATATTTTTTAAATTTTAATTGTAGATTTGATATTGGCCTTAATTTCATTACTTCAACGAACATAAAATTGAAACGTTTGGACATTTTCTCTTGTTTTACCAATAAATAGTAACATATTTCAATAAATCTCTATAGTATGTTGAAATGTATTTATTCCCTTAGTAACCTTTTAATATGAAAAATAGCTATACAAAAGCCTGTATACTCGTTACCAGAGATGTACAAATACTTGACAGCAGAGTGCTCTGGTTAAAGAGTTGTCAAAGGTTTTTATCTAGCATGTAAACGTTATGAAACCTACCCGGCTACCTCTGGTCGGCTACCGGAATAAATTGTCTACTGCCAAGTTCATGTCTGTTTTGTTTTTACAGATCAGGTTAAGAACCTGATTTTATCCATGCTATAGATACCTTTCCAGCTCTGAAGTCAGACCTCTGGTGAAACGATCTAGTGGTGTACAAAGGTCTGAACAATTTACTTCCTAGTGAATATAATGGAAGATACTCCTGTGCGGTTGGTTTCCATTACCATGGGACCTTCGTACTCGTATTTCAGCTGACTGTGGTAGGTTTCTCTAATGTTTGTCACTCATGTATTTAATATCACTGTAGTTAAGATATTCAATGTCACACATTAAATATTTTTGTAGTTACTTTATAAAACAAACCTTATTTTTATAAAAATTAAAATAAATAAAAATGAAATTAAAAACAATATTCAAACTAGAAAGGATATAGAATTTTAATAAAATAGGAAAAAGTATCTGTAATATTTTTTCCGGAAGACTTTACTTTAATTCATCATTGAGTCAACGTTTAAAAAATTTTTATTTAAATTTTATCTATAAATGTAAATAAAATTATTCTTCACAAACAGCGAAAACTGACTAAATCCATAGGATTCCTGGACTACAAACGGTGATAAAATTCTTCTCAAGGAAGCACATCAAATTCTTTGATAGCCTCCAACACTGCAATCACTAAATATTCTAGATATTAACACCAACAGGAAACCCACAAAAGTGGCAAACACATTAACAGTCACGGACTCACAGAATTTAAAAAAAATCTTTATAATCTAAACTTTTTTACTTATGCGCAATAAAATTTTTTTTTTTTATCGCTTGGAAATTTACCCTATATACGAAAAGCACCTTCCTTAAATTCCTTTAACTTTTTATTTGAAGAATAAACCTTTGACATAAAGCCGAAGAAGAAGTTATGTAGAACTTAGGCATATTTGTTGATTAGTGTTTTGACGGAGTTAACTCTAAGGTAATACATGAGGATTGTTATCGCAACTAGAGAAATCGAGACTTCAGATCGTTTTGGTCTTCTTATTATTCCTTCTTCGAATGGAAAATAGCAAACAATAACTAACTACAATGGACGTGCTTGTTTATTTTTTATGAGAGACTAGAGATGGCATAAATCCCATTACCTATTGAGTAACCTGACATTGATATTTTTTTCAATTACATTGCTTTTCACACAATAGTAGTACATGCGGAGAAGCAGAAACAATTTCCATATTGACCTCAAACCACGGAATTATTCATTTTAAATTGATTTGTAGAAACAAGGGCATACCAAGGATAAAAACTAGGGGAACAAGCAGGTGGTGACATTTCACCACGGAAAAGGAGAATGAAACCAAAATTTTAAGAACACTATATATAATTGTCGCACTGCATTAATAGTTACAATTACAATTAGTATTTGCTCGAAATTTTTTTTTAATTATTAATTTTTGTTTACTCCTAGGGGGGAAGCTCCCCCTCCTGCCTCCCTCCGATTACATAGAAAAGTAATAAACTTGATGAATCATTGTAGGTTTGATAAAACACACAAGCTTATAAATCGAGTAATATGAATTCAGGTAATACAGTGCTGAATCCTTCTCTAGTTTCCCGAAGACATTAATGACCCACCTTGGGCAGATTTCCGGGATTCGCGTTGGCCCCTAGACTATATTTATGAGATTTAAATTGCAACAGCAACATATGGGGCAGGTGGTGAATATTCTGTTTTACTAGCGGTGGTGCAGCTCTACTTGCGGTCAAGTCCACTGCAGAAAACTTGATTAAGTTACTGACCCTTATTCATCTTTTGCTGCAGAAGCAATAGCGATTATTTTTTATTTAGTAAGAGAGAAAAAACTTTATTAAAAAAAATTGTGCTGCCAACTATATTGGGTTGCTAAATACAGCATACCAATATCTTGTTAGACAATTTTTTTTATCTACATTGAAGACACATCACACTACATTTATAATATATAACAGAAATAAATAATTTTTATAGTTTTATAATTTCTGGTCTTTTAATTTTTCCTTCTATATTTTCATTTTTTTAAATCTGTTTTTTCTTATCACGCTTCATTGCCCCTCTCCCATTATTTATCTACATATCTAATTATATATTTTCCCTTAATCCAATGCATACTTCATATTTTTCTCTCCTTAACAAATATTAAATAAAATTGAACTATAAAATATAAATAAAATAACAATATACACACATAAAAATCTATTGTATTTTCGCATATAAGTACTATTAAATTAATATATAAAAAAAAAAAAAATAAACTAAAACTCAACAATTATCTATACTGATATTTGTTGTACATCCGAAAGTCATGCATACATCCAAATACAGGTAATAAATATGAAATTTTAAAAAATGTATTAATATTAAAATTTATAATATTATGAAAAGTTATCAATTTTTTACAGTACTTAACAGCTAGTTGTAGGACTGATCAACTCTTGAACTTATTTCAAAAGGCTATTCAACTTTATTTTTAGATTTACTTTTTTAAGAAGATTACCGACATTTTTTCTAACATTCTTATTTAATTAATGAATTATTTCTGATGAGGTGTGATAATGACATGGGATAGTGTCTCATGAGGTTAGTATATAGAGATTAAAGATTAATTTAGGATTAAATTAAATTATTTATCAATTAATTGAATACACATTACTTATTTATATTACTATAGATTATTTATTTATTTTAAATAATTGCAACAGCTGCAGTAATTCAAACATAATTTACTAAATTATACATTAATAATTTAGGAGAAAAGTACCGTAAAATGGGGTCACTTAAGTACAGTATAGTGAAATCAGTATAAATCAATTTATTACAAGATTGAATATCGGTTTGCACTAATTTCACTACACTGTAATGAATTGGTTCTACTTTACAGTACATTTTTTGTAAAAATTAGATTTTTCTTTTTATTCACAATGGAGTATCGATTACCCAACAAAAAGAAACTGCCAACATATAATTAAATCTTCAAGTCATTTAATATTTACTTTGAGATATTATCTTAGAAGAAAATTAAATATTTTTAGGTCGACAGTCCATTTTTAAACAGTCGGTACAAAAACTATTGAAATAAATTAATTTCATATTGCATATCAGTGAACAAAGGAAATAATTTATTGAATTTTACTTATTGTTTATGGACTTTCCTTTAATTTAAAAATGTTATTTGGTAATAAGCAATGATTCAAAATACAATCTTTGAATTAATATATCATGGTTTAAAGTAGTTCCACAGCAAGGATAAATTAAATTTTTCTTGTTTTATAAGATGGTAATGGGTACATTTGGTCTATCTGGGACGGTTGAGGACCAGAGATAGGCTGTGATAAGTGTTTTACTATATATTTTTTTAAATTATTAATTTTTTTTCATGTGTATAACCTTTTTTTTAAATGGACATTTAATTAAAGATAGTATATCTAGGGCTAAAACGTCAGAAAACCTGGACAGTAGATGAATACTGGCTGTTGGTTGTGGAAAAGGAAAGGAAGTTGTATGAGAGGAAAATTAAAATGTTCCCGGTTGGAGTAAGGAACAACGTATTTAAATAAATGAGAATGTGACTAGTCCCCAGGGTCAGCAGTCCCGAGTCGGAGCGGGAGGAACAAGGTGTAATGTGCAGTACAAAATGACTAATTTAAGTGAAAAAAATTATTCAATGAATCTATTCCATAGAAAATTTTTAGCTGATCAAAAAAGTTTCAGCTAACGGAAGTCCGCAGAATATTCATTTAAAAGCTAAAGAAAAAAAAAAAGACTCGATTAATCTCGTAAAATATCGTTAGAGATTTGAAACTCATTTTAGGATTGCGAAAAGTAAAAATTCCTTTCATCCTTCTTCAGTATTAGGAATGATAATGAAATAAGGAATGAGGAAATGGTGGTAATAAATAAATAAAAGGCAATAGACAGTAATACATTTTTTTACTGACTTTGGATTATGAGATGTTAAGAAAACTGTTCAGAAATAAATATTTGGACCCTCCAGGCGGGATTCGAACCGGCGCCGTTGCAGTCAGGAGTTAGCTAAAGTTGGCACTCCATATATCTCGGCTACAAAAGACCAGATACATGGAGATATATCCAGATACCACAATATTCTAGCCATGAGCTGCCTCCTCATTGCAGTAGAAATGAAATAAAAGTCAACTCTGCACGCCGGATTCGACTCGGCAACGCTGCAGTTCCGAGGATGCAAACCTACGCCTCAACTCTATCGGTTTCAGAGGGCCTGTAATAATTTTAAACAGAAATCCACATTTTATAAAGACAGATACATTAACAGCTTAGTTCAAAATCGAAACATTCTGCGGAACTAAAATTATTTATTTAGGATAAATATATGCCCAGAATGTTATTGCAACTTCTTTACTCAAATCGATTTACCGGTGTCTTCAGTTTTCTTTTATATCATTGATTTAACAAATGTTTACCATTTTCTCAAAAACGATTTTAATTGAACTTTTCATACCATTAAATAATAATCAGGCCAGGTAATCTGGAATTCCGGTTGTAAGTATTAGTGCTGGAAAGCTATAATAGTTTAAGTTTTCCAGATTCCAAGTTGTAGGCTAGAATGGGGAGTAGAGGAAAACCATATATTTTTTTGCTTCTTTTATGTTCTAGCTTATAAATGGCGCAACCTAATAAAATCTTTATTCTATAATTAATAAAAGAACTTTGAATAAAGCGTCGAATGAGTGCCTAATAATAAAAATTTGGTCCAGGAATACGGTCGGAATCGACGGTGCAAAAAGACGATTTTTACAAAGTTTACCAAGATATTCTATATAGTGACATAAAAAACGTATGTACCATAAAAGTGATTGTCCTGAATTAAAAATCTTTCGAATAAAAGTTGTACAGCATCAAAGTTAGTGTTAAAAGAATTTATCTTACATTTCGAAATCTAAATACTACAAAACCTCTAATGCAACTCGTTCTCACTATCACAAGTAGTGATTCACATTTTCACTCATCTGTACAAATTCTAACCTACTTCTTGTATACCCCTCGGTCCATTTCTTGTATACTTCTCTATCCTAAGCCATTCTTCGGATTTGATCCGTCCAGCTCTTGGTCTACCGACTGGGCGCTTTCCTATTGGCCTTGATTCCATCAGCCAGCGGGCTTTTCGGTCATCTTCGATCCTACAGACATGACCGAACCATTTCAACTGTCGCTCGTCAAGGACTTCAGTAACAGACCTTACTCCCATCATGGCACAAATGCTGTTATTTCTTACACAGTCCCGTCTGGTTTTACCTGCTATTTTTCTGAGGTACCTCATCTCATTCTGGCAAGAATACATACTCAAATAAGCGTAGATTCGTCTCTCTATTATTATTAATAGTTTATTTTAGGCACAAGTTATACAAGATGGTCCATGGCGTTTTGTAGTATCTCTCATACGTCTCCGACTGTTTTAATTTTTACTTACAATATGCAACATCTAACTCCTTGTAAATATATAGTTTTTTAATGGCTTATTCACTGTTTTATTCTTGATCATTAATTAAATAAATATGATCCCTCCTATTATTATGCCGATTAAAACTGGCTTTATTCGACGCATGTGGACCAAATCGCGAATTTAGTCCTGAAATCACGTTTTGATTCCTTTAACAATGAATTAATGACGTTAAAATAAAAAGGAAAAAGTCCTATTTGAATGGATAAAATTCAAAATGAAGTTACTAATATTTTGTATTTGATAAGCTATCATATTTACAAAAATTAAAATAGATATATTTTATCATCATAAATTAAACCTTCTCAGTCGGTGTCAGGAACGAAGCCACGTCCTGTAAGCGAAGGCTCATAAACGAGTGACTGTGGCGTTAATGGCGAGGAATTAAAGTTTTATGCCAAAAGCGGAAGATTGGGATTTTCCATTAGATTCAACTGCACTACCAGACGAAACTCAATTCCAATTCACCAAATGTGCTCATTTTGTTCGTATAAAAGAGAAGGGATATAACTACTTATTGCCTCACGAACCCATATGAAACGATCATCGTATAATATTCTGTACTCAATGTGGATTAACCTAAAATTTTATCATCCTTTTCTTTACCTTTATTTTTATTTTCGCTTACAATTACAAATATGTTTCCTTATTTTACGTTAGATAACCATATTATAATATCATTTATTTACTGTACATTATTTATCTTAAATAACAAATTGAATCTGTACCGCTAAAGCGCATGAAGGGTCATGGGTAAGGTATGTTGTAAGTAATTTCTGTAACTAGACCAACGGTTGTGCAAGGATGCAATTTGGTCAGAATCACACTCGACCGCCATATTTTTAGATGTGCCACTCTCTTTGGAAAACTTTAAGTAATAAATCCGAAAAAAAAACTTTTTTTTTTTAGTTGAGCCATTATTTAAGTAAAGTAGTGATATAAGTCCTGTTGTCATCTTGCACGATGAGGATGTGTAATTCTGCATGAAATATATTCTTGCATATACATATACTCACCCAGGGTTAACGAGTGATGTATCTAAATGTTTTTATTAGAAAGCCTATATTTTTATCTGTTTTTTAGCTGCCTCTTAAATTTGATAGACGTAGGTCGATATGACTTTAATTATTATTACAATCTCTTGTAGGTTTCCGTAATATTTGACCAAATAATTGGAAACAGTTATTATTTCGGTTTATAGAAAAGAAAAACAAACTTGGTTTATCAAAAACTGTCTTAGGAACAATCAGACATACAGATGTTTTGATGCATTCATACTGTAGCCAGTTCATCATGAAGTAGCTCGAAGATAATCTGAAGGAGTAGTAACTTTTCCTTCTTGATCTATATCCTTTATACCAAATATATATTCTTATAAAGGGCAGCGAGTTCGGCATTACTCCTTCTTCTCCAAATTCCACCCTTTCTAATAGGACCAAAAATCCTTCTCAAGATTGATCTTACAAAGATCAGAAGTCTATTTTCATCTTTCTTCTTAAAGGCCCATGCTTCTGATCCATAAGTTAAAACAGGGCGGACCAAAACTGTACTCAATATTTCCTGAAAAATGCCATAAGTTTAGTTTTTTGATTATTTACAAGAAGTTTTTTTCATTAGTTTTCTTGAATAGTGACACATTTTGCTTTGCTACGAGTTGGAAGCAGTTTTTGAATATTTGGACCTGAACTTTACAATATTTGTGTTAAAATCAACAGATGTAACTTGGTATGTATTGCAGGAAAGCGAAGCGGAGAGTGGAGTAAAGGAGGTTGGTAGTTCTATGCCCAGATTCTTTCAAAACAAAGCAAAGCCAACAAATGACGGATTAGATTTCATTTCATATAATCATAATTGTGCTGGTAAAAAAAAAAACAAAACAATTTATGATAAACCTATACTAGTACACACAGAATAAATTCGTAGTATTATAAAAACTCAAACCTAATGTAACTACTGTTGTACCAGGTAAAACAATTATGAACCTCTTTTTCAAGTTTTCTTTAAATATTGTATATCTGAAATGAAAAAATAAATTGATTAAAGTGAAGATTTTTTTCTTAAAAAACCGGCCCACCTTGTATAATGGGTCGGAAAGATAGGTAAAATACGTTTATTTAGTAAATTTAGTTCTAAGAAACAGAAATAACTAATAGATACAAAAAAATTATACTTATAATGTGAATATGCTTGTAAAATTAGCATTATGTAAGATGTGCCACAATTCAAGAAAAGCAGTAATGAAAAAATCAAGATATATTTAACGAACACAGCAGCAAGCATATAGCATGACCACATTATACAGGCTAGAAAAGCCTATAGGAAGGATGAAAAAGGAACAGAAGATCTACTGGAAAAAACATCTAAGCGAGGGAAAACTATTGGGCTAATACCCCTCGTGTCTTACATGTAAACTATACTAAATAATTATATTATAACGAGATTATCTCGTTTGCTCAGAAAAAAATCGATAACGTACCAATTTGATTGGTCCGTTCAAGAACGATGTAACTAAGTGTGGATAAAGGTTACGAGTGCAGTATTTTGATTTTGAGATAATTGGGATCATTCTGTGATTGTTCTTCAGTGGCAATTAAAATAATAATTAATTTTGCTCCCTGCTTTTTTTATTTCTTGGCCTGGATTAATTATTAATTAATAATTTTAAATAAACATTATTCTGTAATACCTGTAACAGTAACGGGCCTGACTGTAGTCAAGACAAATAAGATATGAATGAAACTTAAACAATTCAGAAGGATTTAATGGATAAACCATGAGGCTTGTTTTAAATAATTTGTCCAGTGAATACATATGTATCGCCAGCTACCTGAACCTCATTTGCATCCCATAACGGTAACTCAATCTCTCAAGTCAAAGGATACCAGGGTAAAGGTCCCTAGAGGAGAAACCAATACCTACTTATACATATTCCAAAGAGGATGCCTAGAAAGCAGAAAATAGTTTATTTCTTTAAATTATCTATTATATGGTTTAGAGTTAAATTTCAAGCCAATATTATGTAAACCTTAAGACTAGATACTTTCGTATAAGAAACAAAAATATGAGCTCTTTTTTTTTTTTAAATGTATTTCCATGAAAGATGTCTATTACCCCATAATATATAATAGTACAAGAGCCGGGAAAACAAAAAACTCAGTTATCACACCCCAATTTTTTATTACTTTAATAAAAACTAAGTATAATTACTAGTCTAAATTGATGAGTCTGTGATTCTTTCAATAAGTTACAAAAAGTTAATTTTCAT
>NW_027106953.1:278332-287672 GCF_000696795.3 Halyomorpha halys
ATATATAAATAGTGACCGTTTAAAATCAAATCATAAAGAAGATGGTCAGGATAGCGGCCAAAAGAGAAATAAATATACTTAACAACTATTTATTTCTCGACCTTTCACCCCACTTCGTAGAGCTTCTAGGGCTGTTCAAGTTGATAGCTTTAGTGATTTATAATTAATTTTTTTTCTTTTTAAATTAATTTTTCATTCGGAGCTCTATATCTTCAAAACTACCTACAGCACTAGAATACCTAGGAGAACATCATTTAAAGTAGAGTAAATTTTCTAAAATATGAGCCCTAATAGAGCTACCTGGGTTCTATATTTCCTGAGTATATTTTAATAAGCAACATTTCATAAAAAATTCACAGAAAAATCAGAAGTTAGTGAATTTATTTTGAGAAATCAATATCTCAAAAACGTTTGACGTACAAATGTTTATTAGCACTCAAATTGAAGCTAGTTCAATGTACTATTAATTGTTTATGACGTTTATCTTTGCAGGAGAATTAGTTGTTATGATCTTAGCTAAAACAAATTGATTATAGTAGTTAGTACAAAAATTTGAATTTATGAAAAAATATCTCAGGAACCATAAGATGTATATATATGTCTGCCAGCACTCAAAATTAAGGTAATTTAACATACTATAAAGTAGTTTATGGCACGTATTATGTGTCATATACGTATATGACCCGTACTTCGTAGGGGAAGTAATTTTTATGATATACACATACGTGTATATGAAATTTGCATTATATAAATTTTGTATATGAAATTTGTCCGAATAACTATAAATCAATTTATTTTGTTTCTAAACACTTTTGTTTTCATCAATTTAAACACTGACACGATTAAATTAATTTAGGATTTGGAAACTTTTTAATATGTTATTATAATTTTACTACTGATTTTTGTTGTTTTGTTTTTTTAATTTTTACCTAAATATACTATTTTCTGTAAAATCATTGAAGAAAGACAGCACTGATTACATCCCTGTAAAACCAATGTCACCACCAGTTTATCTTTTACGTATAAATCATTGTATAACGAGTATCTGTTAGGTTGATAAGCAAATGACAATTATCATATATACATATAATACCGTCTTAAGTAATCACAATAGGTTTGCCAGTTGTCAAGTTGCCAATAAAATTTGTATTCAAATGCAGTCTAATTTGATAATCAAACGTGAAAATTAAAAAAAAAAAATATGTTGATAAATCACATGGTGTTAACGTATAGTTAAATAAATACTACTCAGAAAATTTATTAAAGACTTGAACTTGGAATTTTTGTTTAGAGTAAATAAGTTTATTTTATTGATGTTATCGAGATAAGCTTCAGTTATGTCGTAAATTCCACAAAAAGTTTGAGGAATAAATAAAGATATGAGTTAAATTCTTTCATGAGGAATTCCCAACATTAATAATAATTATAAACACTAAATGTTAATTTTCAAAAATTAAAAATTTCTAATATTTGTAAGATTTTCATACACCTTTTGTTTACAGTTGATTATATTAGGGTTGTATAATATAATATGACTAAAAAAATTAATAATTATTTAATTTTTACAACTTTAGCAAGTTAAAAACTTTTTTAGGAATATTCTTTGATATTATTTTGGGGTATTTGGGAAAATAAATTGGATAAGTTTAATTCTCGGTCCCAGTCTATCTGAGTATTCCCTATTCATAGCACAATCAACCAACGTCCGTTATTTATAGTAATAAAGTGTTTTATTTTTTTTTTTTTAAATATAATAATGATGCCGATTTATTATATTTATATATTTAAGTTAGGATTTAATAAAAGAATTTGGTTCAAGTCTCCTTACTGCCAAAGCTATTCTCACGGGTTTTTGAAAAATAAAATTATATAAAAAAAATTAGAAAACAAGGAGGAAGTTGATCCACAGAGGTGTGAGGGTTTAATAATAAAGCAATCAAGTTGATAATTCACATGGTGTTACAGTTTAGTTCATAAATACTACTCAAAAAACTCATTAATGGCTTGACCTTGAAATTTTTGTTTGGAGTAAATAATTTTATTTAGTTGATGCTATTGGAATAGGCATCAGTTATGTTGTAAATCCACAAAAATACAACAAAAGCTTTTGTAACCTCCTTTATTTTTATATTTGATTAATACGTACACATATATTACAAGATAAATGAATATGAGGGAGATATTGCCTTTGATTACCTTGCGGCATTACAATTATTGTTGGGCCATCAGTAGTTCAACAAAAACTATTCAAGGAAGAATGATATACAGTGGTGAGTTAAATTATTTTATCATGAACTCTCAATATTTATAATGATACTAAACAATAAATGTTAACTTTCAAAAATTAAAAATTGCTAGTATTTTTAAGGTTTTCATAATGGTACACCTTTTGTTTACAGAAGACAATAACATTGGTAAACTGAAGAACGTATTTTGTCCTCAATTTGAGATTAGAAATATTTAAACAATTAAATTTAAATGTATGATTAAATGCGGTATCATTTATCAATGAATTGATACCGAGAAGTTTTTTTTTAAAGCATGAGTTTCATTTTTTATTTGTAGTTATACAAAACTTGAAATGAATTTCAAGATTGATTTTAAAATTCATTACGTTTCTACTGCTTATTTTTTATTTGGTTGAATATTGGTATTGGTTGAATATCACAAGGATTAAAAATTCCTAACACTTCATATTCATGTAAAATAATATATTTTATGAAATATATAATTCATTCATATTATTTTAGGTAATACAAGAATTTTATTGGAGCAATGATGAAGCAAAATCAGTTTTTGAAAGTAGTGATGTTGACTCACACTATCGTAATACTCGGAAGGTAGAGTGGAAGAGAGGACCGATCCGAACCGCTCCATGTCTGCAACTGAACTGCCCTTCGCTCCAGCCGCTGGAGCTTTATCTACCCTCACCCCCCTGCGGATCATGCCAACTTCCTCCTTGTCCTCCACTTTTTTTTAACATAATTTTATTTTTTAAAGACTGTGAGAATAGTTTTGACAGTAAGGAAACCTAAAAACCATTAGTTAATCAAATCAAACTTAAATGCTCGATATCATTATTATATTAAACACAACAAACAAAATAAAAAGATGATACAGTTTATTGATATAAGTAATGGAACAAGAAATATTTGACGAAATAAAAAAAAAAAAAGTAGAAACGTTAAGAATTTTAAAAATCTATCTCGAATTTGTATTCCTATTTTATTTATGACATAACAAAAAAAAAATTAAAACCCAGTTTAAAGAAAAATACTTCAATTTATAAATTCATTGGTTATTTTATAAATTTTACCACTTTGAATTTTACATTAATTTTTTTTTTTATATTTCTAATCTCACATTAAGAATAAAATAGGTTCTTGAGGTTACCAATGTTATTGTCAACTGTAAATAAAGGGTTTACCAATATAAAACTTTACAAATACTAGCAATTTTTTATTGTTTGAAAATTAAAATTTATTATTTATTATTACTATTATTAATGTTGGGAGCTCCACATAAAATAATTTAACTCATATCTTTAGACAAAAGGAAGATGGTCCGGTTGCGGTCAAATAAAACTCAAATATTTATCATAATTATTATGAATAGTTTTTTCACAATTTGAGTTTTTATTTGACGGCACCCGGAACATATTCCTTTTCTATTATTACACACATTCAATCAGTGATCTTCCCGATAGCCTCACTAAACTCAAATTATTTACTTCAACTAGAAATCCCAAAGTGAAGTCTTTGAATGAGTTTTCTGAGTATTATTTATGAACTAAACTGCAACACAATGTGAATTATCAATATGGTTTATTAGTTATTATTATCCACTCACGCCCCTGTGGTTCATAGCAATCATCTTCATTCACGTCTTCCACTTTTTTTTTTTATGTAATTTTATTTTCAAAACCCACAAGAATAGCTTTGACAATAGGAAGACTACAAAACGTCGTTTATCAAAACTTAATTTAAATTTTCGACATCATTATTATATCCCGCTAAAAAAAAAATTATAAAATCTAGAACACTATAATACTATACATGATGAGAAGATGGTTGGGGGTGCGATCAGTAAAAAACACAAACAAGTTGAGAGAACTTATTTAATTGTCCCAATGTTTCGGCCAGAGTTTCTAGCCTTCATCAGGGCTAAGAATAAAAAGCAAGATAACAACTAATGAATACAAAAATAAAAAATAAGAAAGAATAATAAATACAATGACACAAGTAAATAATAATACAGAATGAAAATTAGTAAAAATAAAGTGATGAAGAAAGTGGAAAGTAAAACGTTTAATACTCAGATGGACTGGAGCCGAGAAATTTGGTGTATTTAGAAAAATAAATTGGATAACTTTAACAATTTATTTTTTCAAATACCCCAAAATAATATCAGAGATTACTCTTAAAAAAGAAGGATATTGGATGCTCAACAGGAACAAGCAGTAGTAGGTCCTTGCGTTGAAGGAAACTTCACTCCTTAGCGAAACAGCCAACGGTCGTGAAGGGATGGCAAGTCTTGCAGGAACTAGCTCTAAGTTCTCGCAAGATGGAAATTTGTTACCCACTGTCTCCTGTGGGAAGGAAATTCACACTTTGGTTAGCCAAGTTTATGCTTAGTCATCTTTCGTGATTATTAAACGCCATTGAGAGATTCTACGTGTAAGAAGTTTGCTTTTAGTGTATTAGAACATTTTATTGTTATCTTGATTGATTCAAAAAATGCATTTAGGAATATTACAATAAATAATTATTGGAGAAGTTTGTCGGCGGGTGCGGTCAGCAAAGAACAACATAAATAAACAAAACCATATTTATTTATTTCATGCCGACGTTTCGACCTGAGTTTCAGATCTTCATCAGGGGTTATGGCGTAGAAGGTAGTCCTGCAACTGGTAGGCCTGCAAATCTTCACAAAAAATTATTCCGAAATTACTCACAGACTTAGAATACATTCACAACGACCCCCTATTTCATCTTTCTAATTAGAGTAAAGAGTTATCACGCACTACTATTTGCAATACCATCTCTAATTACCTTCAACAACCTCCATCCTTTTCTTCCAAATTTTCTCCCCTTTTCTTTAAAGACCTTTCTTTCACCCGATCCTTCCTTAGTTCGCATGATGACATTATTATCACCAAAGCCGACAAAGGAAACAAGACTGTCATTATGAACCGCTCCGACTATAATGAAAAAATGACACAGCTCCTATCCGATCATTCCACATACACCACTACGTCCCGTGACCCTACACCTTCATTAAAAACAACCCAGTTGCAGGCCTACCTTCTACGCCATAACCCCTGATGAAGACCAGAAACTCAGGTCGAAACGTCGACATAAAATAAATAAATGTGATTTTGTTTATTTATGTTGTTCTTTGCTGACCGCACCCCCCGACAAACTTCTCCAGTCATTAATCTACGGTTATCTATCTACACCTCATTACAATATATAACATTGGCAAGAAATTTACATTTCATTTTACGATGTTTGCCTGACTACTGTAGTCAAATTGTTCCTTGAGAGGTGACCAACGGATAGTAGGGGGTGGCATAAGCTGCTCTACTTTACACCAAAAGTGAAGCCAAGTAGTGGGGGTTGACCACATCCTCCAGGCTCAGGTTTACGTTTAGGTATTGAATTAATGAGAATTAATATTAATATTAATAAGAATGATTAAAGATTGTAACATTGCAACGAAAACTTAAAGAAGTTAGCAGGTGGCTACCTTAGCTCTTACTCATCTGCCAGGCTCCTGGAGTTCATCTAACTTTTTGGTTTCACTTTTACTGGCTGGCTCCTTGTTCCATCTACTGTCATCCTTCCTCCATGGCTCGTTTAGATAGGTTAAAACATGTTAACTTTCACTTCACAATACAAAGTCATTGTTTACCTCATTAGTAAATTTCTTGCGGTTTTAAACTCTATAAATAAAGAGAACAAATCTGTTCACAATTTATGATTCTACCGCATAAAAAAACTCGATAAAATCTATTATCAATTCATTCAGGAACTTAAAAGAATTCAATATCTCGAAAATTTTATAATAAAGTAAAATCAACCTCCTTTCAACTTGGACCAGTTTTAACTTATTAATAATTATTTAAAGAATATATTGTTGAAATAAGTAACCCATATATTTGTACGAACCATTTAAAATTTATTTAAAAATGAATAAAAATAAATGTAATGGATAGTACTAGTATGTAAACGAAGTTCATTCGTTTTTTTTTTAATATAAAAGCATTATCACAATAGAAATCTTTAAAGTGAAGACATCAATAGAATAGAATTTTGTATTGATTAACCCGTCATAGGTCGCTGCGTGAGAATTTCTCTCACGTTAATTGGTTTAATTGTGTCTGGAAGCAGCCAGAGGGAGACTGTGGCTCTCATATTCCTTAATCTGTAGTTCCTTCTATACCTCGCCCCCTCCACCACTCTAGCAGCTCAGGGTAAGCGTTCAGCTCTCATTCTCTGACAATATACTCTTCTCATGAGATATTATTTCACGCGCGACTGAGGCTGTTATAAAAATATTCAAGTTGAGAAAGTATTTAATCCACAAAAATTTTTTTTCCTCGAGGGAAAAAATTTGCAGAACTAGGGAAACGTAAGCTTGAAGAGGCAAGAACTTCATTTGGTAGGTATTATTTACTATGAATTGTATTTCGCTACTATAAGTGTATGTTAGGGTGGTCTTTATAACAAAAATTTTTCTTTTCATGTTTTTACTTCATATCTCGCCGTATGAATTCTATTTTTAGTAAATTTCTGGGTTATATTCAGGCTTTACAAACAAAAAAAAAGAATTGCCACCAGTGTAAAGGAGTCATACGGTGTTCACTTGGAAAAATAGAGAAGTGTGCCATAGGCCATTGCCTACTATAAGAAAATTTGGAACTATGTTGATCTTTTACATACGAATAATTTCCTAATATGTAGTGCATTTAAAATGAGTTTGCCTGTGGGTGGGAAAGAAAGGTGCGCAGTGACAAACGTTCTCCCGCCAACCTCCGCTCTTCTCCTTACTAGATCTGTTCTAACAACTACTTCTGACTGTCCTACGCAGTAAAGAATGCGCAGTACATGTCTTTCCCTCCTAAATCCGGTACTGCACATACTCCGTACAGTTCTGGATTGTCAGAAGTTGGAAAAGACCTACACAGTTGACTGAACTACCTTTCCTCTCCTCGAGAGAAAACTTTCCATCCTCAAACCAAGAATGTAATTATTAACGTATTTAAATTCATGAAAAGACTGAAAGTGGTCCAATCCATTTTTCCTCTGTTAAAAAAGGCCATAAATTACTGCATTTATCATAATTTAATCCCATTCTAGAACTAAATATACTCCATTTTAAAACATTAAAATTTAAGAAAATTGTTGCACCAACTGTTTCACAACAAATTTAAATTTAAAAGAGGCAGTTTTTTTTAACACAACGATAATTAAATCTCAAAAATGACTTTTTGGAAGATACTGCGTTCTTAAATAGCAAGTCAGAACAGAGTTGTCAATATATTTGCTTAAGAAGTTAAACAAGCATCACTAAGATAGCCCCAGTCAATGATAAAGGATAACCTAAAGAAACGAGTAACCTCCAGTATTCGTAACTTAGGAGTCCGAGAACCGGTGGGAAAAATGTTTCAAGTATCTACCCAATCCCAAAAGAGTTGGGCATTACCAAGTTCCCGGTAGGAGGGATCTGTTATGGTGGCAAACTCATTTTAGATCCACTACACAAAAATACAATCTGTTAAAAATAATAGGGGGAAAAACGACCCTTCAGTTCATAAAGTTCTTGATAAAAAAATTAAATTAAATTGTTATCGATGGTCTGAAATTTAGAGAGGACAGGTTTCATAATATTGTCCTAAGATCCGTTAAATTTAAACAGAAGATAAATGAAAGTCATTTCTGTGCAATAAGTGTTTATTTGCGCCCACATTGCAACTTAAAATTGTTATTATTATAAAATATACTGACTAATTATTTTCAAAATTTTCCTGTAGAGAGAATTAGTATGACTTATTTATTGACTAAGTTTCAAATCTCAAAATCATATTACCTTCAGCCAACAATAATGAAAATTTTAATCTCCACTTGCTCCAACTTACCTTATATATTAAAAAGATTTTAAAATTTATATCTAATGTATAAATATTGAAATAACAAAGTTTCTTTTATACACAAAATACATGAAGGGACTAAAATTAAAAAATAGATACACTTTTTTTAAATTCCAATAATTCCAAGCCAAAGCTTATAGGTTGCACAAGAGAGCCCGTGCAAAAAAAAAAAAAAGGGACATTTTTAGTCATGAAAAGTTTAATGACACTTTTTTTTAAATTTTTATTGCATTGCCAATAAAGAAATGAGAGTCTGTCAGTTAGTCATGCAAAGATGGCGGCAGGTTCCAAATGTTAAAAAAAATAATTTTTCATTCCGAGCTCTTTTTCTTAAAAAAATACCCACAATAATAGAAAAACTAAGAGAAAATCTTTGAAAGTAAGAAAAAATCGCTAAAATATGAGTCCGAAAAGAGCTACTTACGTTCGATAGTTTCTGAGATATACTTTTTAGGAAGTAACATTTCATAAAAAATGTACTGCAAAATCAGTACTTAGTGAATTTATTTTGGAAAATCTATATCTCTGGAATCATTAGATCTAAAAGTGTTTATTAGAACTCAAATGAAATTTAGTTTAATATGCTATAAAGTAGTTTATGACGTTTATCTTCGCAGCAGTAAAAGTAAGTTATTAGATGATATTAAATTTATGAGACCAGTAAAAAAAATTTAGGAAAAAAGGTACATTTTCAATTCAAGAGTACAAATAAAGTTAAGTTTTGAATGGTAGTCTAAGATTAAGTTTTCACAACTTTATTTATTGACTAAGTTTGAGTCTCAGATGTCATGGCCGCTAGTGCAGAACAGTGTTCGAGTCGCTCCTACTTTGTTACCTTCTCATCTCGGCAGTCTTTTGAAGCCAGCAATTAAATTTTGTGAACAGTGTATTTATAAACAGGAGAACATTTTTAAGTTCGCAAATAGTGAGGTGAGAGCCAAATTGTTAGCCATTATAAGTAATAAATTGGTGACTGTTTAGCACAGCTGACTTAGGTAGCCGGTAATTCCCCTTAGGGGGTCTTATCTTATCAAACTATTCATGGTCAAGGCCCTGTGTACCAACAATACGGTCTCCAGCGGGTCCTGAGTTCGAATTCAGTGACTTTTTTTTATTTTTTTTTTTTTATTTAAACTGATATTGTTGAGTCAGGCATTCACGAATGTATGTATATATTGTTTTTTTTTT
>NW_027106953.1:289202-397518 GCF_000696795.3 Halyomorpha halys
AAGAGTTATTGATAGCGTACAGAGGACGCTCAAAGAAATCGGTTTGGCATTGAATCCTCAAAAGAGTGTGGGCATCGTCATAAATAAAGGAGAGCTGGAATCGACGAAGCTCTCCCTTGAGAACGGAGACAGCATTCTAACAATGAAAGAAGGCGACACCATTAAATATTTAGGATGCGCATTCTCGGGAGAGCTGCAGTTCAACGAGGATTCGGTGACAAAGTTGAATAAGAATCTGGAGTTCGTCACCTCGTGCTTGCTTAAGCCCGAGCAGAAGGTCAACATTGTCAACCAATATGTGTTCCCGGGTCTCACATACCCTCTCCTAACTGCTCCCCTCACAAAGCTACGTCCTGAAATCCTGGAAAGCATCGACACAATGATTCGCAGAAGTGTTAAAGCCATTATAGGGCTCCCTGCGAACACCTCCACGGCAATGTTGTATGCTCCGAGGAGGTACAGAGGCCTAGGCTTGATCCGCTCCCAGTGGGAGGCTCCCCTTCAACACTGGTCCATTGCTCAGCGGCTGTCAAATGTACCCGATACTCTATTCCAGTCCACTTTCGATTGTTCAGCAGAGATTGCTGAATGTGCGGATAGATTGGGCGTTGATCAGGGGCATCGGAGTGTGAAAGCTCTACGACAGTCGCTACGTGAAAGTGCGTTTGAGGAATGGGCTAATTGCAGGTGGCAGGGCATTGGAGTACGCCATTTCAAAGAGACCCCGAGAGCAAATAAGTTTATATACGATAAACAAATACTTACGGGCTCTGAATGGTCCAATGCCCTGAAATTAAATATAAATTATGCACCCCTACGTGGAGTCCCAGGTGTCAGCGGACAGGATAGAGAAGTTGGGTCCCTCTGTCGCAAATGCAACAGAGAGCCGGAAACACCAGCACATGTGCTGGGGAAATGCCCCAACAACTCCCTCCTCATAACACGCCGACATCATAGAGTAAAATACGAGCTAATGAGGCTCCTAAAAGAAAGAGATTTTGCCTGCTTTGACGAGGTCTACTGTGTAGATACGGATGGATCCACAAGATATGCGGATATAGTTGCTTTTCCTAAGAAGGGGAAGTCGGCAATCATTCTGGATCCCACTGTGAGATATGAAAATAACGACCTTGACCAGGCAAATAAGGTAGAGAGGGAAAAGAAGGAAATCTACCATAAATGTATCCCTTTCCTCAAGGAGAAGTTCCGTGAGGGCTTCGGAGAACTAGACTTCAACGTGAGAGGCCTCTGGTTCGGAGCCCGTGGAACTATTCCCAGCACAACTAGGAGCTTCATGGAGGAGCTCGGGGTCGATGCCCAGGACGTAGCTAGGATGACAGAGAATATAATACTTGACTCCCTGGGAATCATCCACCACCACATGCATGGAAATTAATGAGTGGGGGAGTTATCCAGAGGAGGGATGGCATGCATGCATCACATATCCTATTTGTTCTATTTACTACTTTGTTATTTTTTATATTTTTATATTCTAATATTTGTTATATAGGGGAATTTGTTGATAAAATGAAATAAGGGTTGTAAAATGGAGGGGAAAGAAAACAAAATGAATAAATTGAAAAGCTTGTATTTAGTTTGTAGACTGATATTAATTGTAAAATAATACTGTGGGGAAAAAAAAAAAAAAAAATGTCATCTTTCTATTATATTGTCTCATATCAAAAAAATGTAATTTATAAATGTCCGATCACGGATTGATCAGTATGCTGTGTAATGTAGCAACCCGATGTATTTGGGCAGCATGATTGAATAAATTTCTTGTGTTACCGCAGGTAAACCCGGAAAGCCGGTTAAGTGGAGTTCTAGTATGCAACCAAGGTGTTAATTCGTTTTATCTGCCTTTTTTTTTTATTTTGTGTGTAACTAGGAAATGAATAGATGGAGGAAAAGAGAGGATTTAAAAATAAAGAAAGAAAATCAGCGACATATCAATATTAGGAGAGTGTTCTATAAATTAGAAACACGGGTAAGAGAGGATCTTTTGAGTGTTGCTAGAAGGAAAGGAGCTAGTTAGATGTCAAAGGGGCGAGATCTTTTTCTGGGGGTCACTAATGACTTTAAAGGTAATGCTTTAGCAACATAGAAAGGAGACTGTGAGTAGGGTATATTTCAGAGGAAGGGGTAATGGAAGCAAGGGGATCACTATTTTAACTTGATATAATTATTATTAATGCCAAGGGCAAACCAACAGAAATACATAAATCTCTTAGACCATCACAAGTAAGTCGGAAACGACCCCGAACACTATAACCACATGAATGGTGCTAAAATAGAGACGAGACTAAGATAGACGGAGATCTCAAGATCGGTTCAATTGTCTAAGGATGTATTTAATTTGAAGGGAAATGTGATCTGTCTAGCAGATCTCAATAATTTCGGTTGAAACGATATGCAGGTCAATAAATAAATGAGAGATTTCAGAGAGGAATCGTATTTTAAATTTAATCAATATTAAGTTGGAAACACGTTTTTTTCTCGCCGCAAATCCAAAATACCTACAAATGCTTGAAACACAAAGAAAAAACAAACGTCGGTATATTCGATAGAGCTAAAATTCACAGAACTCGAACATGTATCAATGTATCGACTACTAATTTCGATTTAGACTATTTTTATCATAAAAAGAAAAGAAAATGAAAAAGTAAGAAGAAGATGGTCAGGATTGGGGTCAAAAAGAACAAAAATAGTTGCCTACTATTTATTATCCGACGTTTCGCCCCACTTTGCAGGGTTTCATTAGGGCTGTTCAAGACAATAGCTTTACTGACTTTGAAAATAAATCCAGAGCTCCGTAGTTTTTGTATCATATATATATATAGATAATTTACCGTATAATTTCAAATATGAAGAATAGATAGTCAGGATTGGGGTCAAAAAGGACAAAAATAGTTTACAACTATTTATTATCCGACGTTTATTGTTAATTGTGGATTTATTGTCAAAGTATGTAAAGGTATCATCTTGAACAGCTCTGATGAAGACCTACAAAGAGGGGCAAAACTGACCATCTTCTTTATATTTGAAATCATAAAGTCAATTATCTACATGTAAGTTACGGTCTGAGTCAGCTGTTACTTCTATGTCAGCTGACTGAGGGTTACTCGATCAGCTGATCGAATATATATATATAGAGATGTACCGAACCCAATAAGGCAGTATTTTACAGCAGTTCAAGCGTGTCAGATCTTATTCCTTCTTCTCTTTTTTGATATTTTGCTTTCGCCGATACTTAGGTTATATATATAAAATGAAAAAAAAAAAAGTGAAAGGAAATGTCAGCAAAACCGGTGATATATTGTCAAAATTAAAATAGTCTTTATCATTTATTAAATTCAATTTCCGTTCAAGTATTTTATAAGGTACTTATTAATTTTATTACCCTGATATATGATGTTTCTATAAACGCATATTTGTGATATGATATATCAGAAATACACCACTATAGTTAATGAAGGAGATTTGAAACAATGCATTTACACCAAATTGATAGAATTTTAAAATATACGATCTTAAACTAGAGTCAATAATGAATTTCGAGAGTTGGGGAAATTAAGTAATTAAAATACAGAAAGCATAAACATTATTCTGTTGAGATTTTTAAATACTAACTGAGCATGTATCGATATAGCATAAGCGCTTAGATTTGTGCCCGAAATTCGTCATTCCAATGGTTGGTCACTAATACAGGCCAACTAGTACCAACCAATCCAAATAAACCATCCTAACGCTTGCGTGTTCAAGCCACCTCAAATCGACTATGTCTTTTTGTTGGAAGGCTTTAAAATAAACAAAAAAACAAACTGGCTTGGATTAAACATTTATTTGATTCAATTTAAACATTTTAAAAACTAAAACTAAAATAAACAAAATATGACTAATAATGAATACAATTAAAAATATAAAGGCCACTCAGATGAAAATAAAATAGTTATATGAATTATGAAGATGAAAATAAAATAAATTAATTTACAAATTAGTTATTATCTTCCAGAGTTGCGAATGTGTAGGTCGCAACTCTGGTAGCTAAATAAACCGCTGCAATGGTCCAAATATCCAATCATCAAGTCATGTTAATGTATTGAGCGAGCCGACGAAATGAACGCAGACAGGGCTATTTACACACGTTCATAGCCACTAATTGTCCGGAATTGATATTAAAATCGAAACACAGAAAGGTCTGGTTCCGAACTGTAATGATAGTTAACTCACTTAAAATTTCCAAACTATTAAATTATAAAGGCAGACAGCGCTGCTTAGACACTATGACCGCCACTAATTAGCCGGGACACATATTAAAGTCGAAACACAGAAAAGATCTGGTTTCGAACTGTAATGATGACTAAAACATTCAAAAAATGTATAATAAAATAACATCAACCAAACGCAGACAGGGCTGCCTAAAGAGACTACCAGGGCCACTAATTAGCCGGAACTGCTATAAAAAACTAAGATGGTCGGTCCGTTGCTAGGTGACGCCTTAGCAACCATAATCAGCCCCTAGCAACTGTCTCTATTACTCATTATAACACACAAATATAATTACATTTTTTTCTTTTCATATAACTAAATATAAATAAAACAATACAAATAAAAATAGATGTAACTAGATTAAATACTAATAAAAATCAAATACTATTTTACAATTATTTACAAGGTAATTATGTAATGGCGTTAACTCTTGCGCATGCGCGAATTTGCCATAGTTTGGCAAATGTGTACCAGTATCTTTATGGTGGGCATTATGACAATCTGCTGCCTGCGGTAATAGACGCCCTAACACTACCGGTACGCCGTTTACACAATCTGGTCATCAATTAAATATTGACATTTCATTCACCATTCATAATTGATTGTTTTATTTTCAAATGAGTGTTTTTGACTCCACAGGCACAAATACTTAGTTTGAAAATAATCCTATATTTCAGGGGTGGCCAACAAGTCGATCGCGATGACAAATCTGGTCGATCGTCGATCGCTCACATGTACTTGGATGAAATTCCGTGTACCATGGACTTTGAACCCATTGTAGTAGACAACACTTTCTAGCAATAGTTTAATGCATTCTGGAAATTTCTAGAATTCTGACAGCTTGGCAATGAGATCTCCGCCCATCCAGAACAATACATTTTTACTTCAGTGTTACTTTTATCACCGGACAAAACGCGTGAACAAAACAATTACGACTCAACTCATCGAAGAACACAGTCAGTTATCTTGAAAATTTGGTTGTGACATACGGTAGCTTCTTTTCTTTTATAATAACAGTATTATTATAAATCGATATTATTTATCCTCAGTGACCACGTTGAGTTTCAATTTTTCTTCTGTTTAAAATGCAAGTATCTTTTCTTTGTTCTAAATTAAATTGATTTTCTTACATATCTATTTATTTAATTAGTGAACATTCTCGGAAACAGATCTCTAAACTGCGGTCATTACACAGTAGATAGAATAAGAGACAATATCAAAAATATATTATGAATAACAATAATTCTATTTACATTAAAAAGTCAATATTGTAAACCGTAATAAATATATTGTAACTTTAGCATATTTCTAAAGTTCTAATATATCTATTAGATTTTAATATACTTGTATTTCTGTCGTCCGATCATAATATGCAGTATTATTATTTATCTCAATATAACGAAGATAATTACCGCAGTTCAAGAGTTTTTGAATTTTCTAGGAAAATATTTATTTCAATACTTATTCTTTAAATTGTCATATTTGATTTCATTCCAGTATGCCCATGAGTGTGAGTAGTAAACTGGAAAAATCTAAAACTTATCAGTTCAATGAAGAATGGAAACTTGGTTACTTTTTTAATGGAAAATGATAAATGTTGTTGTTTAATATTCCCTGGAATGCACTTTATACTGAAACGCTGTGTATAAACATGGTATGCATTTCACACACCTTATACTACACATATGACAAGTAAATCGCGACACACTTTTAAGATAAAAAGTGGATCTTATATACAAAAAAGTTGGCCACCCCTGGTATGTGTGTGTTTATTCATATATAAAGATTGAGAAGGATTCATTTTGACAGCATTTAAAATAGCATTACATATATCACATTATTGCATTCTAACGAAATTAAAATTGTAAGAATTTTCAACAGTATTCTTTGACCTTATATCCATGTTTTAACACAACAAATTTCGAATATGTTTAGTAAGTAAGGTATTATTCAGCTTGATAATAAGAAAAAACAAGGAGGAAAGAAATACAGAAGGAAAAAAAACAGAAGAAAACTTAAATTAAAGAGCAGTATAGTATCCTTTAATTATGTTTCTCTTACCCTTGTCGAACAGATCCGCTCCCTTGGACTAACCTGGAATCCTCACACAAGACAGGATACTGCACGTCGATTTCGAATACTACAGCACATACTAGACAAACGGTCTTAACTTCCAATTCATTAAAAAAGACTGATCTACATGACTGTAATAAAGCCAATCTGGACATACGGAATCGAGCAATGTTCCTTACTTTGTCACAAATAAAATCATACATAAAGACTTTAATGTTCTACATGTAATCGCTCTAGCCCGAACCAGATATCATTTCTTCCATTATAAACTCCCTAACCCATTTTCTTCACCAGTTTCTTTCCTTGATTCCTCTTTCATTCCTGACAAACCTCCGAGGCACCTGAAAAGAAGATGGCAACGGAACCTGCTCATGTAAAAACGTCATTAGAGTGCAACCAACGGATAGTTTCTCTACACGCCTCCATCACTCCATTATAACTTACATCAAATTTTCTAAATGTATTATTATGTACAGTTGTAAATTTCAATAAATATTTTTAAAAAAGAACAAATATTTATGTATATACTAAAATAAATTTGAATAAACCAAAATAATAAATTGGCTAAAAGTCTTGACTAGTCAAATAACATATTTTGCTTTCTTATACGATTTTTTTTTTCCTTTATTGACATCACGAATAATACAAACCTTTTGAGTTAAAGGAATATAACATATGATTCAATGCATGTACAAACTCGCTAACTTCTTTATCTGATAAGTTCACATACTAATAATTATTGGAAGATTGTTCACCGTATGAAGTGGATTGCTGGAAGATAGTCCGGGTGGCAGTCAATAAAGGTATCAAAATAGTAAAATATAACTATTTATTGTTAACCAAGGTTTCGCCCCACTTTGCAGGGTTACATAAGGGCTGTCAGACTGAAACGGAGCTGAGGACGATCTGACATCACGAATAATACATACCTTTTGAGTTAAAGGAATATAACATATGATTCAATGCATGTACAAACTCGCTAATTATTTTATATATTAATAGAAAGAAATATGATATGTTCATATATTAATTATCTGAAGAAGATGTTCACCGTATGAAGTAGATTGTTGAAAGACACTCATAGTCCGGGTTGCGGTCAATAAAGGTATAAAAATAGTAAAATAAATCTATCTATTGTTAACCAACATTTCGCCCCACTTTGCAGGGCTTCGTCAGGGCTGTCATATCGTCGTCATCTCCCTTTCAATTTGACAGCCCCTTCAAAGTGGGGCGAAACGTTTTTTAACTATAAATAGATTTATTTTACTATTTTGATACCTTTATTTACCACCACCCAAACTATCTCCCTACGATTAATAATTATTGCTGGAAAGTATACAATTTATTTTTTATAATTATTATTTGTACAATATTATGAATTTTATCTACATAAGATATTAAATCAAGAGCGTATTATATTGTATACCTATGTATGTACGAGTATGCATGGATTTATTGAAGTATTTAGTTCAACATTAATACGATCAACATATTTAACACGATTGTGTTAAATATTATATTCGAAACACTGTATTTTAATATTGATGTACTTTAATATTATGATACTGTACTTTAATGTTTATATATTTTGAATATCGATATAGTAATTTACAAACACTAATTGGACCAGGTTCCATGGCTTTGTTGTAATATAAGCCGATAAATCATCTAATCACTTTATTAGTATCAAATCATAATTTAAAAGTTCCGCCATCTACTAAAGGAGTTCCACCAACAAGAAAAAGGTTCGGAATCACTGATCCAAGGCTTAAAACAAAATACAACGATTAAAAATCGGTTGTTGTACTCTCAAGAAAAATAGCAAGGTACTCTTCATCTTAATAAATCTACGAATAAAATTCCTATTAAAACACTTAATTTTTTCCTATTTCTTCATAAATGGTGATTTCCCAGCACTCAAAGACCTCTAAACACGTACTCTAAAAAAAGTAGTAATAATAATAATGCAAGATCCCAAGAAAAAAAAGTCAGTTAGCCAAAATTTTGATTATTTTAATGAAAACTATAATAATAATTATATATACATATATAGTGTATAATTACAAATCAAAATGTATTTTTCTACCAAGTATAGTTATAGGACATAAAAAATTACGACGTATGGAAATATATAATTTTTCATTCGGAGCTCCATATCGTTAAAACTACCTACAACACCAGAAAGCCCAATAGAACATTATTTAAAGTAGAGTAAATTTACTAAAATATGAACCTTAAAAGAGCTTTTAATGTCCAATAGTTTCAGAAATACAGGTTATTTAAAAGCAATATTTCATTAAAAAATTGACTGAAAAATCAGTTGTTAGTGAATTAATTGTGAAATAATATCTCTGGAACCATGAGATGTACAGATCTCTAGTAGCACTCAAATTAAAGCAAGTTTAGTGTACCATAAAGTACAAAGAATACAAAGCAAACGCTTAAGTAAATTGATTTTTTGTTATTCGGACAAAATTTCATATAAAAAATTCATATTCATCTACAAATATAAAAACTACTACCCGTACGAAGATATATGTTAAACATTACTTTATAGTAGTGTAGTTAAACTATCTTTTATTTGATTTCTGATAGACATCTGTTCGTCCAATGAATAGTTCCTGACGTATAATTTTTCGTAAATCAAAAGTTTTGCCGGAACAACCATAAATCAACACTTTCAGAATTTATTTTGGAAAATATCATAAGAATTACTACTCCTACTAAGATAAACGTTATAAACTAATTATAAAGTAGTTTATGGCGTTTTATCTTCCTAGGGAAAGTAGTTTTTAAGATAGTTGCTCAAATAAATTCATTTCTAATCGTTCGGACCAAATTTCATTTGAAAATTCATATTCATCCACAAATATCATAAAAACTACTGCCACTACGAAGATAAATGTTATAAACTACTTTATAGTACACTTAATTATCGTTAAATTGATTGCTAGTAGATATGTAGGTCCAATGCTTCCTGAGATATAGTTTTTCATAAATCAACACTTTGTGAATTTATTTGGAAAATTTTTATAAAAAGTAGAACTCCTACAAAGATAAACGTTATAATCTACATTCAGCTAATTTTAAATTAAGTGCTAGCGTCTGTACGTCCAATGGTTCCTAAAATATAATTTTTCATAAAACTAAAGTTTTGTCCGAACAACTAAAAAATCTTGTTAATTTAGTTCATAAACTTTCACGGAAACGAAAACAAAGATAAGCGTCATAGACTACTTTATAGCATACTAAACTAGCTTTAATTTGAGTGCTAATAGACATTTGCAAGTCAAATGGTTCTTGAGATAAAGATTTCCGAGAATAAATTCACTATCTACTGATTTTACAGTTTATATTTCATAGAATGTTTTTAAAAAAAAACTGTATTAAATTTATTTACTTTAGATGTTCTCATAAAGTTTCTAGTGCTACTGGTAATTTCAAAGATGTAGAGCTCGTAATGAAAAATTATTTTTTTAACATGTTGAAACAGTCACCATTTTGTATTACGCCTCGGTATACATGTTAGATTTATCAATTTTTACTAGCTCTATGTAGTTTTCATTAAAGTAACAAAAAATAAAATTTCACAGGGATCTTGTACTATAATATTGTGATCAAGAACTTCCCTCTTAATCCTAAAAATGTCATTATAATAACAATATAAATCAGTAAAGGTGGTGAATTCACCATGATATTAATTACTCATATCACTGTTTGCTCCATTACAAAGTGTTAATTGGTTCAGTGTACACTCGGGCTCAGTTACCGGGGCAGCGGGTTCGGGAAACCAACACCCTATGAATAATGGAATGCCCCTTAATTTAAAGCTCATGAACCAAGCAGTTCGCTCTCGTAACGATGTGCTAAGTCTAATGGATAACATATTTATAAATAAATCCCGCTAAAGAGAATTAAGAGCCGAGGAGGCAAGTGCTGGTAGGAGGTTCCAGATTCTATGCCTTTAAGCTATTCATGGGATGAAATGCGAACAACAAAATAATGTCATACACTTATAATTATGTTCAGAATCAAGTGTATCTGGTAAACCACGTTTTATGTCTAACAATCCGTAGAATATCGGCTAAGGGAAAAATCTGATGACGTACGCATATCATACGACTTATCACCCTACTTCATCTCAAAATTTTGGGTATATTAATGGACTCTTGAGCCAGTTATCACTATTTTTTGTAATTTTCGAGAAAAATCATAGACAAGAAAAAAGGAAAATTAGAATAAAATATTTTGATATTTCCGTTGCTATAAAAATATAAATATATTTAATGGTTCTTAAATGGAATTAACTAACAAGGAGAGTGCAAGGTCTTGAGGTCACGAATTTTGTTCAAAATTTGTAGGGTGGTAGATTTAGTTTCTCTGTTGATGAAGATATATGGTTATAGGGGCCTCTACTCAATACTTTTTTTTAGTTATTCGCAGTTAAATTCAGTTCAGTAGCAAACACGTAATGGGTTTAGCGTAGCAGTAAGTGTTCCTCGTCAATTCATTTGTTTTTATGACAATTTTCACAATTGTACGAACAATGAAGGGTAACAAGGTTGTCATATTTTTATACTAATTCTGTTAATCTGATAAATCTTTTATTTATTCTTTCCAGGCACGATTAACTGGCAGTTAAAGGGTTTTTTCTCCTGTTCTTCTTGCGAAATGCTTTTATTGTTCTGTAATAAATATTATTCGGTACTTATACGAAAGATAATGACAAACAAAACTCTTATAAGTTTTCTAGTCATTAAAGGTCATTTCATTTCCAATTTATTTAAATTTCATTATGTATCTGTATATAAAAACAGGAACAGGAATTAGAAATTTTTCACGATCCCAATACTTCTATTTACTATATAATTCATATATAGGTATGTGAAAGTAAAAATTATCGAGAAAGACATGATTTTTAACTAATGTCAGTAAACAACTGTTCTGACGTAGGGATATGATGTCAATGAACATACGGATAAGTTAGTAAGGTAGTCAGCCTCCAAATCCTACGATAGGATTAAAGGTAAAGGAATGAGGAGAAAACAGAGAGGACAGAGAAATAAAAGACTAAATACATTTCCTAAAATATGATACAAGAAGGTACTACTCCACTAAGTAAATTGTTATGACCTGCCTCCTTAAGAAGTGTTTTTTGTGAAGCGATATTTCACACTGAGACCTTACCACAATTTTGGTATTTTTTAATCTCTGGGCTATTAAACGCAATCGAGAGGTACTAGGCTAGCTTTAAGTGGATTAGCAGATTCTATTGGAATCTTTATTAATTCAAATGATACATTTATATATATTACAATGTCTTAGATAGTTATTATATGTTACAATTATGGTATTTACAGTGAATAGTATAAATATTAATGTACAGCGTATGCCTGTTGCCTGTAGTAGTTCCTGGACTTCTGGACTCCTGGACTAACTAGATAGGAGTTATGAAACGAATTCAAAATCCAGTCTCGACCTTACGAGACGATCTTATAATAGTGTTAATCAAAAGATAATAATTTTTCATAAAAATACGATAAAAATAAGAGCTAAATATAAATCAACTAAAATTAAAATAATAGAATATATGTCACCAGGAATATTGTTCTTTATGTTTTAATTTAACTTTGTTTTATTTACTTACATCAGGATGAAGAACATTTGACAAACATTAACATCTTTTTTCTTCCTCTATGACATTAAAAATATTTTATTCAAAAAAAGTAATGGAAAGGTTAATCTTCTTTTTCATCTGTGTCTCTAGACTTTTAAAATGTATATTTATAATCCACGCAAACGAATGTAATCCAGATTTTGTTCATTAAACTAATTCAAAAGGAAGTCTGATTATCCCATAATCCTATAGAAGCAAAGAGAGCTTTAATCTCCAGAAAAAATACTCAATTTTTTTATAATTCAGACACAAACTAAATCAATGTGTCACTGAACATATTAAAAAAACCTTCCTCAATAATCATATATGTTTAAAAAAAAATCATTAACCATAAAATTATTAATTACTAGTTTGAATACTAGTTATATTGTTTGAATTTAAGGTAAAAAAACAGGGTAGTATCCTTGGTCCTATCCTTTATACAGTTTTCACAGCTGAAATCCCAACCCATCCTAACACTATCCTCACCACGTATGCCGATGATACATGTCTATTGTCTGTGAACAATGATCCTTACATTGTATCCCAAACCCTCCAATCCCACATCACCACACTTAAAGAATGGTGCCAAAATTGGAGGATTAAAATTAATTCCAATAAATCCCACCAAATCACATTTACCCTTCGTCGTAAACCTTGTCCAACAGTATCCTTTAATAATACCCCACTTATTCCTGTCGATCCGTTACTTAGGACTACATCTCGACAAACGACTGACATGGAATCCTCATACAAGTCTGAAAAGACAGGAAATTGCTCGTCGATTTCGATTATTACAACATTTACTAGAAAAACGGTCTAAATTGCCAATCCATTACAAAAGACTGTCTACATGACTATTATAAGGCCTATCTGGACATACGGAGTTGAGCTTTGGGGCTCCAATATAACATCAAATTCCTCCCGAATCCAATCCTTACAGTCCAAAATCCTTCGTAAAATCCTTAACGCTCCTTACTTTGTCGCAAATCAAGTCATCCATCATGACCTCAATGTCCTATATGTTGCCGATTTGGTCAAAACCAGATACCATTCCTTCCATGTAAAACTTTCCAACCACCCAAATCCACTGGTTTCTAACCTGGCTTCTCCTTCATTACCTAATAATCCTCCTAGGCGTCTGAAAAGAAGATGGCCTCGGGATCTTCTCTTCTAGAAATGTTATTGGAGTTCTATCAATGGGTAGATTCTCCACATGTTTTTATCATGTCACTATCTCACCTACAGCAAATTTACTTGTTGTATATATGTTATACAGTTGTAAATAACAATAAATAAATTATTTAAAAAAAAAAGTAAAAAAACTGCGAATGGTTACTAATAATAATAATTGCCCTTATAACCAAAAAAAAAAAATGAAATCAAAGAAAAAATAATTATTTATATTTATATTAATTATCGACGATGATTATGAGTTTTCAATAATGAATATGATAATTTATGAAATTGATAAGGATAATTTATGATGATGAAAGATATGATAAGTTATAATTTACAAATCAGATTCATATCAGGGTAAAAAAATCTGATTATTTTAATAAAATTAATGGTATTTTTGGTATACTCTCCTTATAGCTGCCCAAGTCTTGGAGAAATTTCGAGGAACACCACATTTTTCGATGATCCCTCTTTATCGGGGGAACTCTTGAAAGAAGTGAAAAAACTTTTTTTTTATCCTCCTCCCTTGCCATTTCTGGCATACGGGGTGCGGGAGCAGTGGGGTAGTCCGCTGGGGTTTGCGCATGCCAGTTTGTGCTCCCAAAGATCACCATTTTTTTTTTTTTATTCTTTTATTAATTATTCAACTATTAATTTTTTTTTAAAGTAAACAATTATGCACCACATGGTTAAATAAATAAAATCTTTAGCTCAGGGCATGTGATTGGATAATAAGAAACATATTGATGGAAGTTGAGGTTAAACGGTATAAAGAATAAATTAGTCAGGTTGTTTTGTAAATGATTAAAAAAACTGTTAACGATAGAGCTGTGTCACTGAGGTCTTATTTTCCTTTCATTTTAGTCTGGAAAACATATGAATTTTTTTTAATTGTGCAATTATTCATAAGAACTGCATTAAAAATGGTGGGGAGAGGTTCGGGAGTTCAATCCACATACAAATTCTCAAATCTAAACTCAATTTGTAGGCGTAAAATATAAAATTGGACAATTTTCGATGATGGTCCAATCTCTGGAAAATTAAGCTTTTTTTTAGGGAGGATACTCAAGTGTCGATCATGGATATTATTTGAAAATGTGTAAAGCATACGTCGGGTCCATTTTCAACCTTTAACCTGAGCACCAGTCATTGGATAAAAATAAGTATAATCGTTTTTTATACTATGAAGACTAGATTTTACCCCTAAATTAGATTTATAAGAAGTAAATACAAAATAAAAAAAAAAATATCGTTTTTGCACTCCTTCACCATGTCCGATCTTCCAAGGCACTTCAAAAATTCGTATTCAATTTATAATTGATTCTATTTTTCAATCCAAAAACTGATTCAGTCAGTAATTACATGAGAATTCAATTAAAAAATACACCTCATTATTTATTGCAGTCAGTAAAAAGAAATAAACAAAAACTGTACGTCCAGACGTTTTTCCTTCACTCCGTCACAAAAAATGTTTGAAGGGGTAGGTGAGGAACATGGCTAGATGGCTGGAGTAGGAAGGAACGGTAGTGGGTAGCCCCTTGGATTATTCTAGACCACCAGTCAGACGCTCAGTCGCTTCGGTTTTTCAGAGGGAGTTTTAAGTCCTTTTCGCCGCCCCCCGTAGTCGCCACAGACATCACCAAGGCAACAACCGCCTCTTAAACAGGTCCTCCGGTCCTTAAAAACCATACCGTCTAACCTATTTCTATTTTTTTTCTGGATTTTGAACCCATTCTAATTATTTTTTCCATCCAACCTTATACCCAGCTCATGTATGATCAAAATAAATAAATGCACTATAAAAACTTCACTTCTTCTGTCGGATTTACACATCTGAGAATTGTAATATTTTCAAACCTTACTTTGATACCCCCTTGCAGATATTGTGAATCACGCGTAGCAACCTGATGTTACTACCTTACATCATTTGTCACGCGTAACCTAGCTACCTCTATAACTATGAATTTAAACATGCTGGACAACGTTCGATAGAAAAACAACTGGATCGGGTGAAGTTACATTGATATCACAATAACCCGTCTGCTCAGCCTGGTCAAAGCCAAGCATTGGCGAACGAGACCTGAGAGGACGGCGGAACTGACTGGACCCACCTAAGACTCCAGCTGCACTTGAGCCAGCCATCAGACCTCAGGGTCGTGATCACAAAACCATTGTCTCCTTCTCTCACATGATCCTTCGGGATTAAATTTTGTTCTATAGAAATCATATGGTTACAAAAAGTGTCTCTCAATTTATTTAGTGAGTTCAATCTCTCAACATGCAATAAAGAACTCGCGGTCGTAGTGCATGTATCGGGCTTCTGAAGTTGCACACCTACATTTTTTACCTCCCAACAAGCGTATTTTCACTTCATGAAAAGGGGAGGTACTATGCTTCTTAGAAGGTATGAAACGGCCCCATCATTGAAAATATTTCCTTTCCATTGCAAATTCTAGAGTTAAGTGCACTGGAAAAGTGGATGAGGTTACCAGAAGACCTCACTACAAAATGAACATTCACCATAATTAAGAACTATCAAGTTTCATTTTGAAATTTTAAAAATACTAAAAAAAAAAAAAAAGGAGGATGTCAATTGATTCTTATAGAGGATGAACAACATTAAAATTTATTTCAATTAAATCAAAAATACTAATAGTATAAAAAACAATCTTACTTATTATAATACATTACTTTACAGGTTGGTTCAGGTCCAACTCCAGTAAAAGGATTGAGTAAGTACTAAGGGTACTGGTAAGTACAAAAAATCATCCCAATTCAGTAAACAGTAGTAGAAAGCTGAATTTTAATAACTGTAGTAATAATAATGAAAGTAGGAATTTTTAATTTTCCATTAAACATTTTTTAATTTTATTTTAAATTTAAATATTATATTATTCCTTTTACTGAGTATTGTAAAGCTATTAATGATCCAAAATTTATATTTCAGGCGGAACAAGGAATGTTGGAATATATGTAAATCAATTGTTTAAATAAAGTTTGGAAGGTTCACTACTTCATCAAAATTTGAGATTGGTTGCTGCATGTTTCATATAATGAAGTATTTTGCACGTACTTATATTTCATACATTAAAGTTTTAATTTAATTAAATAAACAATAATATTGGTAAAATTAACCATACTATGGATACAATGACCATACTGTTTATAACACCAACCTTGTTATCAATATAATAAAGATGTTGCCAACATTGACAAATTCATGATGATGAAAGCAGTGTCAACAGAAAGAAATCAATTACAAACCTCCTGGTAAGGTCAACTTTTATTTCATGGTAGACTGATATAATATATTAAAAATAATGCATACAAGTTGGTAATCCGGAGGATAGTCCATCCTTTCTCCTCCCATAAACCAGACAAATAGACAATGAAACAGCTAATACGCACTTGAGCCAATGGGTCGAATGAATGAGTGAGGTACACTCCTACACCCCAACTCCAGGTTCGATTCAAGATCTGGTAAATAACCATTTATTCTTTTATATCAGAAGTGAAACACTTCTGAGGAAAACCCAGCCTCTATAAAAGTAGGTGCTTTTAATAAAGATAAAACCTGGCTGTTGTTGTAGTTCTGATAAAATTGCCTCCTTGCACAACCATTGACATAAAAACAGTACTTCCTTATCAAGTACTGTACCCAAGACCCTCCATGGGTTGTAGCAGTACAGTTTTTATTGTTTTGTTTTTTCAATATACATGAAATTAAAAGGAACATCATTGCTAAAGAAGTTACAAACTAATAAAAATAGAGGAAAAATATTTTCTTAACATATTATAATATAAAAGGTGTTTCCGAACTTAAAATATGAATTAAGGATATCAAGAAAAAAATTCCTAATGAAGACATGTCCCTTAAGACTTTGTTTAGGAGATATTCACGTTAAAGATTTTCATTGGTAGGGATTATTTAGGTTATAATAAATTAATTAATGAGTTACAAGTACTTTATTAATGAAATATGAATTTCTTTACATTGCCCTGAATATTAACATAGCCTCGGCATCTTTCTCCCACAGGAGCAATGGCTGAACGGCAATAGATATGTGTCATTGCTTCAATTATCCTTCTTTGAAAAGAATTAAGGTCATTCCATAGATTATTGTTTTAAAGTCACCACAAACAAAATAATTCAATAGTGTCAGATCTGGAGGGCATAACAGATGCAGATCTATCCTCAATGTTTTTTAAATATTTAATATGAATTAAAATTCACATTTCATTAATGAAGTAATTGGAACTCAAACTAATTCAATTATTATAACTTAAATTATTTATAAATGGAAATCTAGAGACATTCATTATTTTCATTCTAAATCATATTTTCAGTTGAAACACTTGACCCTCAAACACCCTGTTAATACAATCCTTGCAAAATTAATTTTTGCTTTTTATTATCCTTATTTCTTTAGTCTTGGATAATTAGAGGCTTTTTCCTTTATCATCTGGATTACATAACATTTTCTTTAGTTGCCTCATTAATCTAATATATAATAAAATTTAGAACATATTTTACATGGAAAATTATCCTACTTAAACTGTCTGCATTATTACTTAATTTGTAAGTGAAAAAAGAAGTTAAGTGATAATGCAAACAGTTAACTTAGAATAAGTTTCTAAGCAAAAATAAAACAAATCATATATAGGACAACATATAATTATATGGATAAAATTAAAAAAAACAATTGAATCTGTACCACTACAGCCCATGAAGGGTAAGGGGTTCAGTACTTTGTAAGGCTTAGACCAACAGTTGCAAAAGGAGATGATTTGGTCAGAATCACACTCCTGAACCCACAGAGCTGACTCAATGGCTACAGTAAAACATATAATTATTATTTGCCACAGCCGGATACAAACCCAGGTCCTTAGAGTAAGTAGTCCATCCCTTACCAATGGCTACCCACTCCCAGATGGAGGAAATTAAGGAAAATATAGTGTAATCCTGATAATGGGGAAAAGATCCTGAAACGACCAATGAAAATAGGGGAAAAAAAATTAAAGGAAGAACTATTTTTGATTAATACATAAAGTAATTTCTTTGTTCCCATATGCTTAGCCATTGAAGTCTTGAGTATTAATATTTCCAAAAGAAAATAATTCGTTATTAATTCAAATTTATTTAAATTATAGGTGTGATTTCTCACACTCAACCATAATATATTCATACCTCTTTCTCATCAGCATTCAATTGAATTATGCCAATTAGGCGTATATTTATTAAATAATAATCAAATTGTATCCTTGTATAGCCTCAACACTTTTTATTACATCAATAGTCCAACGTTTCGGCCATCCTCAAGGACAATCTTCAAATATAAATTCTCACCTCACATCAAAATTTAAAAATTGTTTTCCTGGCTATTTTGCGAAGGTCATTAATAATACGTCAAACACACCCTATTTTTTAAAAAATTCATTAATTTTTAAAACTTCTAATTTTCAATTAATCCACACTAACACTATCATATAAATAAACTATTTATAACTTTAAGTGTATATTGTTATATTTAAAGCCTAATCAGGATTCACAAGAATAATCAAAATATAGGTAAGAACAATAAGCAGTGTTGAATTTATGCAACTAAATTATTGATAAATAACTCTCATACATGAATTTAAAATTATCTTTTTTTACATATCTTAAAATCAAATCCTTAGTTCAAATAAGTAATGTTTATTTAAATTTGGATTCTTAACTAAACAATTAATTAAAAATCTATCCCTGTATCTGATTAAAAAAAGGTCCAGTAATTTATTAAAAATATAGTAAGCAACTAGATTTCGAAAAATATGAGGGTAAAAAAATAATATCGCTGCTTTGTTAAAATAGTGGCAGAAGAAAAATATTTTATTCTGTATTTCAAGTATTCTATTGATTACTAATATAGACTAAAATAGTCTATGGTACTTAGACTGTAGTTACTTTTTGACAACCCTACTGGCATTGGGTTTGTCTTTGGAAGGACCATGGTAGCGAAAGAAACACTTGTCTATCGTAATATCTATGTAACATGTCCGTTTCAAAATGAAACAAGAACTCTTTTTTTTTTCAGATCTGCCACTATTCAAGCAAAGCAGCGATAAACGGATGTAGAACAAATCCTGCTTTAACAATCACAAGATATCTTTATTCAAACTAAATTTATTTACACCTTTAAAAGATTAATTATTATATAAAACCTGAACTATTTAGCAAAGGACTTTAAAAAGACCTGTTGCACATCAACATGAATGTCTCCATGAATAAACTTAATTTTTAAAACAAATACGTATATCAATTATAATAACAATTTACATTAGATTTTACTGTGATTAGTAAAGGAAATACTTTGGCTACACTGATAATTTTGAATGCTGACCATGATTACAATGGTTGATCAAATAGTTGCAATTACCAATATCTATTACCTGAAATTGTAATTTTATTTTTGCAATTTCAAACTACAGTAATTGGTAAGTAATTATAATAGAAATAACTTTTATACCGACATTGCATAAATGATAAAGTTCCATTATTAAACCAGGATCATTTTGACTTGTAACAAATTATTTAAATGAAGTCTTAAGGCTGCATTCTTATTGCACCATCTAAACGAATGACCTCACCATTCATGACAGGATTCTCAATAATCGACTGAACAAGAAGAGCAAACTCCTCAGGCTTACCCAACCGTTGAGGATAAGGAATAGATTTAGCTAAAAAGTTTCTTACTTTTTCTGGCAAAGAAGAGAGTAAAGGAGTATCAAATAAACCTGGTGCTATGGTAACTACCCTAATACCTTGTGAAGCTAGATCTCTAGCAAGAGGTAATGTCATTCCTGCAATTGCAGCTTTACTTGCAGCATATGCCACTTGGCCAACTTGCCCATCAAAAGCAGCTACACTGGCAGTATTGACAATGACTCCTCTACCACCATCTTCATCAGGACTGTTCTGACCAATGAGGCCAGCGGAAAGACGAATAACATTGAATGTCCCAACTGTATTTACCATTAAAGTTCTTGTAAAATCATCAAGTTTGTGAGGTAAATTCTTGTTGAAATTGTAAGTTTTATAAGCTACTCCAATACCAGCACAATTCACAACACAATTTAATTTCCCAAACTTTTCTTTGGCAACATTCAAAGCATTAGTCACATCACTTTCAGAAGTCACATCAACTGAAGCAAAGATAGCTCCAGAACCTAAATCATCTGCCACTGCTTTTCCCTGGGAAGTGGGTAAATCGCACACAATAACTCTACCACCATTCTTACAAATTCTTTCTACCGTAGCTTTCCCCAAGCCAGAAGCACCGCCGGTAACAAGAGCAACAATATTTTTGAACATCTTAACGAAGCAGTCACACCAACGAAATGAAGCTTCTCACTGAGAGAAATCAACTCATCAAGGTCAAATTACATAATTATCATAACAGATTATCTTTATTATCATAATCAAACACTCTTAACCGACATAACGATGTAACCTTAAAACAGTACAACCTCGCAACGAAGTAATTGGCTCAGAACCATCGTTGTCAGTTACAAAATTTTATGATTGATGATAAAAAACCAATAATGAGTAACTGTTTAAAAAAATAATAGAGTAGTTAGGATGCAGTTTTAATCACTAAAAACTGTCGTGTTAAAAAAAGACAAATTTGATAATAAACAATTTATTAAATTTTGCCTTTATAGAATAAAATGGATTATCTTATTGTATTTAGCATTGTTAATATATTTATATTTATTAAATAATAACTTTAAATAGTTGGGTTAATTAATTATATTTAAGTATCATGGAACAATTGTCCATTTGCGTCATTTCCGTAACGCCGCCTAGAGCCATTTTGCTAAGGTTTGGTGTTGTTGTGACCGGCAGTTGTGATTTGTTGATAGTCGTTAGGAGTATTATTAAAGTACGTAACTACCTACTTGGAATTCGTATTATTTATGTTTAATAATTGGTGATATTGTACCTGTTTAGCTATATCTGATTATCTCAGTGCGTTTTAAAAGATATATTACTATAAGACGCTTGGCGTTGATCTGAGCATCCTTGCTACTAATTGTTGTTTGCAGTTTTCTTTAATGTTATAATAGATTTGTTACTTAATATTTAGTGATCCTAAGAAATATTATTGTTCTATTAGCTTTATTTCACTTTTTTTCTTACGATAAGGTTATGTTAAATGTCAATTTAGTCAAAAGTTGATAGGTGTGGTAAAAGTTTCTAGCTGACTTTTTATTCTTGGTTTTATTATTTAAGGATTATCATGGAAAGAAGAGGAGGCAGAGGAGGTCCTTCAAGAGGTGGCTCAAGAGGCAGAGGCAGCAGTTTTGGTGACAGGGGGTTAGTATTGGTAGATTTACTTTTTTCAGTTACTAACTGAGGTTAAGTGACTAAGTCTCTCCATATTCACATTGCACTTTTAGAGATAAAATTACTTGATTTTTAATATTTTGTTCAAATAAAATAAGAATTCTGAAAATGTGAGGTGGTAATTTGTAACTTTAAACATTTTATTTCATTGTACAACTGTAATGTTTTAGTTCACTGTTTCTTATGTTTTGCTAGACATTATTTGAAAAAGTTTTGATGTGTATAATTAACAATTAGTGACTTTATTTGCATCAATGTTTCGCTAAAGGTGCGATATATTATCTACTACAGGCAATATGGCTGATTTTACATTTCGAAACTAAAGCATCCTAAGTTTATTAATGCTGTCACTGTCCGCTATTCATAATAAATACACCATTCCCTTTTTAAGGAATTTTATAGAATAACTCAATTTAAATAATTATGAATTTAATTCTTTTTACAAGGCTAACTGCTTTTTCTGTGTTTTATGACATTTCTTGTATAATTTTTTTTTTTTGTCATAATGACGCCTCTGTTGAATACTACATGACTACCCTCATAAATTGTAGATCGATATATACATCCAGCAATAAAGCTTAAATTACTAAAAATTGAAATGGACCAAGGGTAAAAAAAAAAAAATTAACTTCCTTTCAAATTTCAGATGTTTTGTTTCAAGAAATATTTAATTTGTAAATTAAAGGAAAAGTGTTTTCGTGGTTCTTTTAAACTATTGGTCTGATTTTTTTTTTTTTTTCAATTTGTCACAAATTTAGAAACCCCATGTTGAACCTCAGAGCTTGTTAACAACTTCTGAAGCTGAACGCTTTCAGAAGTGGCAGTCAATTAAGTGTATCACGAGTCAATATCTCATTAAATGTAAAATATTAGGTAATCACAATTCCAGTGTCAATTTCAGGAGTTTTAAAATGATTAAGCTCATTTGTACCTATTCAGTAATTCAAACATAATAGTTTACTATCATATTAAATATCTATTGTGAAGATTATTACACTTATATAATCTTGATTGTTTTATATATTTGAAGTCAAGATTATTAGACATTTGTGTACCAGTAATGTATAGTCTTACCACAATTTCGGAAGTTGATTGTCCATGATTAGTAGGGGTATTCATGATGTGTGAAAAGTTTTAACATGGTAAATGTTATAAGTATAGAATTGTGAGCAGCCTAATTTGAAGTCCAAGATATATGTGTAATGCAGAGGAGCCCTTGTGTATTTTCTGGGAAACTTGTTTTGTGACCTTGTAATGCATACGAGATAATAAAATCTCCTACAGTTTCATCACATCATCTTTCGTCCACCTCGCTTGTTTCTTGTTTCCTATTCTAGTTTTTTCCCTATTAGTTCATTGTTATTTGTATCAATTACTTTATTAGAGTTTTAAAATGTCCTAAGGAAAAACAACACAAACCAATTGTAAGTGTATTGAATGAGTATTAATATTGTTTATCAAAACTTAACTGAAATGTGGATATTTATTTGAATAAATAATACATTTTATATGGTCAATATTTGGAACATGTACAATAATTCCTACTATAAATTTTTCTTTAAGTGCTATACCTAGTTCTTTAATACAGATTCAAATTCAGGATAATGTAGTATTAAGGACATTTAAAGTAAAAATAAAAATGTTGAAGCTCTCATCTTGATGTAATCCGACAAAACATTTACTCTTACAACATAGATGCCTCCTTCTATCTGATTTATTGCTGCCTGAAAATTGTCAATCTGTCCATTTTTACTCATGAATAATATCTGAAAACCCCTAATTTCATTGTTTCTATTAAATTAACTTTGTGCCCTAGCAGAACAGTCCCTTCACATCCCACCAATTCCATGGCGTAGCCATATGCTATAGCAAGATTAACCACCTTAAGTGGACTCATATCAACTACTTATACTTGTAATGCCACATGGCAATCAGAGGGAGAAGATTCAATAAAGTATATATAATAAATACATTTCATGTATTATATATGTATGAAGTACTAATTTTATTTTATTGAAGGGTATGAAAACAAAAAAAAAAAATGTTTTTTCCATTTCCTTCTTTATCTGCTATATTTGTAATATGATTTTTATAGGGACTTGCTTAGGCCAAAATATTAAAGTAAAAAAACGATGACAGAAGTTAAGTTGAAGTATGAATCACTCTAGAAAATATGTGGATTGCTTAGTTTGTTTAATGTATTGATTAAGTTCAGCAAATAGCTCTGATTGCCTTTCTAGACTGATATCAAACTAAGAACCATGTATTTATCCTTGAACTTTAGCAGATGAGGATGAGAAAGAGGCATCAAAATTATCTATTCATGAAACTGATGTAATTAGTAAGTTGTGGATTAAGGAATAAAGGTTGAGAAGCTTTGTGAGCTGCTTCAGTTTAAGGTTACTGTTTTAAGATCCAGAGCCATTTGGTGGTTAACACTATTAAGCACTCAACTATCCTCCCACATATAGCATTGGTAATTTTTTACATTTTATTAATCTTGTATAAATAATGAATTAGTTTAGATAACTGGCCATGTGACAATGGTTAATTTAATGTATTAGTTAATTATTAGTAAATAGTTAATTTAATTTATCTTTATGTTTTCTTTCTTTAGAGGTGGTGGATCTAGAGGCCGTGGTGGCTTCAGTAGAGGTGGCAGGGGAGGTAGTATGGGTAGAAGTGAGAGCAGGTTTTCTAGGGATGAAAGATCAGACAGGCCCCCATTTGAAGGGTAAGTAAAGTTCACATCATTCGATAGTGTGTGTATAATTATATATACACACTTAAAATATGTTAATTAGAAAAATCTTAATATAAGTGAATAATTTACCGTATTTTTCTTAATATGAAGGAAATAGTCTGTGGTGTGGTCCACAACAGTTATTAACTATTTATTGTTCCATTTGACCACACCCCTTACCATCTCCTTCATATTTAGTTTTCTTTAGTCTGTGACATGAAACAGGTTTTTAATTAAATCCCCAATGCCCTTAAAGTAATTTTACTCTACTAAGTAATTAATTTAGTCTCTAATGAATATTTCAGGCGAGGTGGAGGTAGAGGAGGTCCTCGAGGACGAGGTGGATTCAGCCGAGATTTCAGAGGAGGTTAGTCACTGTCAATATTTTATTATTTCATTAAGTTCAGATCAATTTCCTCCTCTCAAGGCTGAGCTTGAGCTTAAAACAGCGTAGTTGGTTTGGGAAGAGGGTTGCAGACATATACAAGACTGATCAGTTAACGTAGATATAAAGTAAATCAAGAAATCAATTGTTTAAAAATATTTAGGTATGGAAAAATGATATTAGAGGCCTTCTTTATACTAAGAAAACTGCGCTAACTTTAATTACTAATGAATATACTTTAAGGGAACATAAGTTAGGCTATTTGTTGGGCTTTTTCTGTGATTAAATAGAGTTGCAAATTTAAGTGACCACTTCTTAAGAAAATACTATATTAAAATAGATATGATGAATATATTAGAGAATAAAAAAAATTAATTATTCCTTATTTTATGGAAGAATAGATTGTTTGTAGATGTATTTACCAAAAATAAACATACTGTATTTTATACAAGTATTAGTAAGTAGTATTTGTGGTAATAGTGCTGTTGTGTAATGCTTGAAAAAATAACCATATCCATTAAAGACTTGTTACTAATGTTGACTAAAACAGAATATGCACATTCATATATACTGCATAATTGAAATTATGAAAAACAGTAACTATGGAAAACAATTTTATACAACTGATTAAAAACGAATCTCATTCCTGTTGCCTCATATGCGATCCCTGCAGCTGTACGCTGTTGAGGTGGCGAAGCGGTTGTGGACTTAAATAATTTGCAAACTACATCCCAAAACAGATGCACCTGTGCACAACGCTTAGACTTTTGAGAAAAAACAAAAAGCTTGTAAATTATAGGGAGCACACATTCGTTTTTCTAACTCGTCCAAGCGAGCAGCAGTTACATATATATTTTAGACTGAAGCGATTGAAATAAGGTATGACTCACTCATATAGAAACCATATCAAACAAGAGATCTCCCTTTCTCATTAAAAGGAAAAGTTGATTACCGAGGCTCATGCAAGCACTGTTGGTATAGAAAATTGTTATGATGATAGAGAAAAAAGCCTAACAAATTACTTTCTGGTGGGCTCTTGGTAAAATCCTAGATGATAGTGACTTCGTTCAGACTATCTTGTCAACAAAAAATGATGGGAATGAAGTTAAGACTGAGGAACCAATATTAAAAACATTTAGGCACAGGGGTTCCACCCATCATTTTGTAAATTCTTAGGCATTATTATTTGAACAATAATTTAAAAAATAAAACTTATTCCGAAAGATTCATTAATTAGAACACATTTCCTTAGTATAAGAGAAGAAAAAGTTATTTGTATTTAAAATAAGTTGATATGGATATATTTGAGTTTCTTTTTTACCAGTAGCTGTTAAGATTTTGTCATTAAAATGTTCAGTAACTTATGTTACCATCCCAACATCAGAAAAGAGGTATTAGTTTAGGAGATTATGAGATATGTACTTATAGTGCAAAATAATCTAATATTAGAAATGAAATTGCTTCATCCCCTCGTGTTTATTATACGCAAGTTTTACTGTATTTCGCCATTTAGCAACGGGAAACAAAATAATCTAGTTGACATCTTTATAAATCTTGTTTCGTCTTAGATTAGTCTTAATCCATTGAGTTGTCTTCCTTTTATTGGATGTACAATACATTTTAAATGTGAAAATTCAATAATGATTGTCATTCTATTTGTCACATTAATATTGTTTTTTTTATCAACAGGTGGAAGATCAGGAGATAGGGATTTTCGAGGTGGCCGCATGGACAGGGGGGGTGGCATGCGTGGTAATCGAGGCAAGAGGCCAGCTTCAGGCCCTCCTCAAATGGGAAAGCGCCCACGATATGAGGGAGGATCTTCTTATCCTGATGCCAATGGGTATTCAGCGTAAGGATTGTCATTCCACATTATTTTTTTCATATATTCCAAACATCAGTTATTTTATTTTTTTTAGTCCATTCCTATCCCGTATTATTTAATTTATCTTTAATTTATTTATTTTCAGTCCCTATCAATCCTATGAAAGAAATCCTCCAGCACAGTCTTCTTACCCAACACAAGTACCTTATAGGTAAGTTCCGTTTAGAACCTTTGCCACTTCCTTACAATTTTTTATTTATTTTATTTTAGTTTTCATTGTTCACCTTCTTACCACCTGAAGTAGGTTTCACAATTTCATTACCATTACCTGTCTTACTAAAGGGTAGTGATGATCAACAGTGTTGGTAAGTTGAGGTTCCATTAAGATCCTCTTGTCAATATTATATTAAGCCGATACTAAGAACCAAGCTCGTGTTACTTGATAAAATAATTTAACCAGATTGTCTCTATTAAATTTGTTTCATTGATGAAAGTTAAAATTTCATTAAATATCTATGATCATGATAATTTTTTAATTGCATTCCTTATTTGACGAATGCTATTTGTTAGATGATTTTATATTTCAATAAACTGAAATCACTTTTAATATTTTTAATTATGTTAAGATAGTCGACTGTGGATCATATATATGAGGAGAAGATGGTTGGGGTGTGGTCAGAGAATAACTCAAATAAGTTTTTTTAAAACTTACTTATTAGTGCCAACGTTTCAGCTAGAATTTCTAGCCTTCATCAGGACTAAGAACAAAAAACAAGTTAACAACCAAGAATAAAAGGAAATATAGAATGATTAAAGTAAATAATTGTACAAAATGAAAATAAAGTAATAAATAAATTGGGAAATGAAATATAAACATAGTTAATTAAATATTTAATAAAATAACATCAAGGAAATAACAATCTAAAGTTATATAATTCAAAGAAATATACTTATTTTAAAAATTAAAGTTTTGGAAAAACAAAGAGAAAGAAAATATATGTAGCTAATAATATATGTAAGTAAAATAATAGAATAAAGAAACAAAATATAAAATTAAGTAAGACAAAGAATATTCAGAAGGTCAGTTGTCCCGAGGATACGGGGTCTCTAGCATCGGGTCGATCACCCGTCTTTAGTAAAATGATTCTAAGAAATATTAGCAGCCACGGATCTGGACAGTCCAATGATTACAGACTGGGCAGGAAAAAGGACTTACTAACTAGAATATAACATCACTTACGGGTAAAGAGAGAGAACTGGTGGAGAAACTAAAAAGATGTAAGGTGGATATTATCAGGCTAAGTGAAGTGAATAAGAAAGGGAATGGATCGGTAAAACACCCAGAAGGGTACAGTATGATGTATTCAGGAGTTAACACAGGACAAAAAACCATAGAAGGTGTTGGCTTTGTCCTGAAGGACGAACTATTTGATAGGTTAGAAGCCTGGAATCTCATATCATTAAGGATTATTACTATAGACATTGTGCTCTTCATCGGCAAAGTCTCCATGATACAGGTTTATATTTTTATTTCCTTAATTATGAAATTGTATTACATGTTTAGTTAGTCATACTTTTTTTTTCCACTTCTTTCATTCATTTATTTTTATCTATTTTCATTCTGTATATCCTTTTATTCGTTGGTTATCTTTTTTTTCTTTTTCTTTTTTTTCTTTTTTTTTTAACTCTGATGAAGACTAGAAATTCTGGCCAAAACATTGGCCCTAATAAATAAATGTTTTTAACATATTTTTGTTAATCTCTGACCACACTCCGAACCATCTTCTCATATTTAATATTTTCATTTAACTATTTCGATTTAGGCTTAGAAACTAATATAATACTGGATTAAGGTAAAAAAAAAAAGTAAACCTTTTCTGATTTCCTAATCCAGAGAGAACTCTTAATTGTCTTTGATAGTTAATTAAAGTAAAAGTTCATAATAACCTGTTGCAGAGGAGCTGGAAGTGGTGGATATGGTGGAGGTGATGCTGGAGCCTATGGAAGTAGTGGTGGCTATGGTAGTGGAGGTTATATGTCATCCTCTGGTTATGATAGCGCTGGTGGTGATTATGCTGGATACAGCGCTCCACCACCTCCTGCATCTGACCACTATGGAGATTCTTACAAATCGAAACACTATGAAGGTATTTAATTTGACTATCTTTTAACCAATCCAACCAGTTCTAGTCAGGCTCTACCATTGATTAGTCAACTTTTGAAACATTATTCTCCTATTGGATTGAATTTTAGGATTATTTTTCTTGGTATTAAAAAAAAAAATAGACTTACTCATAGAGTTCAATTAATTTTTTGTAGGTTTTATATAATCTCACTACAGCCTATGGTAATTGTATTTTGACCAATTATTGCTATATCCCTCTTAGAAATTATGTTATTCTTTAATATCAGTTTTTAAGAATACCATCTTTTGCTATTTGTTTACTTTTTTTTTTTATATTGTAAGCTTAATTCACTCCCCTTCACTAATTTTAATATTAGATCCTTCTGTGCAAGATATCCTGTTGATTATTACTATTCCTAATTTTTCTAGAAGCTTAATTATATCATTACATTTTGGGTTGAGATGGCAAAGAAATGATTAAATGAAATTTAATCAGGTATGACCTTTTTGGACATACTTAGCCATGCATAGAGAATAATTAATAGTTTTATAGTGTGAGTTTATCAATCATTGGTGCCATGTACAATTTTCTTCATTTTTTTACAACTAATGGAATTGCAGGAGATTTTTTGAGTTTCTCCAGCACATGTTCCAACACAACACAAAATTCCCACACTTCTTTTTATAAAAATAACAAATTATAGCCCTGGAAGTATATTTGAAATGGACTTACATAAGCCTTTAAAAAACAAAAAAAAAATGCAGAAAGTCGCGTATTGAGTAAGTCCAGCTTCAATTGGATTTAGACCTCTTAGTATTATTTCCTTAACTAGTTACTTAGGCACTGTGCATTCGGCTCTTCAAGCTGTGCAAGTTTCTAGCAGTATAGCATTTGAATCATCTTAAGATTGAAATTGCCTAGAATATTTTTTATCGTAATTAAGACAAAGAATGGTAGATTATTGAATGAAAATAAATGCATACTGTAATACTTATTTTTCATCTTCTGCTTACAAAAAAGGTTTGATATTTTAGTTATTAATTCATTCTACCTATTGATTATTTTTTTTGCCCTAGTATGGAAAAGTTGAGATTAGAATTAGATCTTGTTATATTTGTATTGATATGATAGAGAATTGCATGGGATTCATGGAGAATATATATATTATTTTTTTTAAGTTAAGGAATGTTATTTATATGTTTGAGTTTTGTCATAGCACTTATTCCATTCGAATAGGGGTTTCACACACATATACAAGAGTTGTCAATAAATCTGAATTAATAGTCGACGAACTATTTGAGTTTTAAATTTTAAAAACATAAAGCAACATATAATGAATAGAAATTCAACTTTAAAAAATCCATTCATGTTATGAATAAATATCAAGGAGGTGTTCAAAGGTATAATCAGAAAAGAAAAAAAACATTCTTGGGCTATTTTACACTATTTAATGTGCGCTGATGTTTTGGTCTTAAGTTGTTGGGACTGTACTAGTCAATATATATATATATACTACTACAGAAGAGCGTCAATTATAGAAACTGGAAAAAAAAAAAAAAAAAAAAGGAAATGGGAAACAACACCACTTCTGAAAAAAAAAAAAAAAAAAAAAACATTTTTTTATTGTGTAATACACATGTACATACTTAAAAAAAATAAACATCAATAAAAATATGTATATTTGTATGTAGCAAGATTTATCAAGGTTGTGACACAAAGAAAGTATTTAGTTTGCTTCAATTTATACTCCCTCTTCATGGTAGCTAAGTATCTAATTCTTCAAATGATTGAAATAATTGGGTCTCTTTTTGTTGTTCGAACCTAGTGGTTCGGTTTGGCTTCTTGCACCAGAAAGCCAGTTCAGATAATCGATGCTCTATTGTATATCTGAAAACAGAAAAGCATACATTGATAATTATTTACTGTCGTCAAGTGGTGATATGATCAACTGTACTTATTTTTCTATTAATGAATGATGGATTGTTTGAGAAAATTAGCATATGCAATGGATGTAAGTGAGAAGAAATTAATAAAGGTTGGCTAGAATATCTATTATTATTCCTGATCTGTTTTACTTAAGCTAACTCCTTGTGTTATCAACTTCTTTACTTATCCTTGAAAGTGATTTAATGAAATAAACAATTTTAGATATTGTTTTTATTTAAAAAATTTTCAAACCATTCTTGATATATTTATTCATGAAATTAATATTTTCAATTTAAAGTTGTCAATTTGGGTAATGGTTTGTAGTGCAATAGGATCAACTACTCCCTAAATTTTCTCTATAAAATTATTTCTTTTCTATTTGTTTTCCAGTTCTAATATTTATTTAGCAAAGATAAATAATGTTTAAGGAAATTATTTTTAAAATAAAAGTAATAAATTAAATGTATTTTCTGTTTTATTTAAAATGTTATGAGGCATAAAAGGAGTATTAATTAAAAAATGATAAAATATTTCATAGAACCATTTCTGACTTCTGTAATGCATTCTTGTTCCAAACCAAATAAGATACAGTATTTTAACTAACTCTATGAACCTTGCAATAATCAAAATACCTGGACAAGCTCCAGAGGCATCCCTTTTACTACGAATTATTAACGTTTTTGAAGTGGGTGAAAAAAAAGAACTTGTTTATTAAAGGTAATAAATATTTTACTTATAAATATATTACTGAAAACTTACGACTTCTATTTAAAATGAAAAATTAAGGAAACCCCTGTTAAAATTAGCCATTTTCATGTCATTATGGTTTAGCTTGAGTTGTAAATTTGTCTTACCCTGATCTTGTATTTAAGTTGTTAACCATTAATTAAATTATTTCATGATTCTAAGAAATTATAAAATTATTTTAAACTATGTATTACTCATTGGTTATTGCTCCAAGATACAAACAATCTTAAATTATTGATTGTTTTATTTATTGTGAACAAAACTGTTTATTATTTCTTTTAATGTATTTTCAAGCCGTTGGTTAAAAAATTAATAACCTATTTCACTTTCATTAGACTTGAATATTCAAATAATTTCTGAATAGATTTGATTTTTTGTACTCCTATATTACCTGAAGTCATATAAGTTTTATTATCATTATTATTATTATTAAGTCCAATCATTTTTTTTATTATTATTAAAATTGATAAAAAATATAACTTCTACTTAACTAATGTTATTATTTAGTTAAACTCTTTGCCGATGGTATCCCAAAATATCATTTTATGCCATTTATCATGTTATGAATTGACATTTAACTTACACCACTGATTCATTTGGCATATTAACAAGTTATATGAAAATAAATTTTATGTTATATTAAATTAATTCTCAAATTTTCAGGACTTGAGTTACATTTTCTTCGGTATATCAGGTACTTTTGTGAAGTCTAGCCATTAATATATTTATTTCAAACCTACCCTTACACGATCACCAGGATTAACAATCTTACTGTAGTTACAATATTATTTTGTTATCTATCCATAAGTCTTTAATGAAATCTCTTAAAAGTAGTATACATTATAAAATATTTTAATTGAAGAAAAATATTGAATTATGTATCAAAATGGCAATGTGACTATTCATAAGATGGTTTATCCTGAAAATGGGAGAAGAGACCCAAAATTTTGATAGGAAAAAAAATTATATATGAAACATTAGGGGTGTTCATGATCGATCTTTAGTTTAACATGTTAAAGTTTGTTAAATGGAGAAACATTTCCCTATTTTAGCATGTTAAAACGATATACCATTTTAGGCGGTTGGGAGTCTGCTTAATGAAGAATGACCACATAACACATCAGTCGAACTCCACTCTATTTTGTTAGATTAGTTGTTCGTGTTTTTGACCTTTTTACTCTAATAAAGTAATGGTTAAAAATAATAAGTAATAGAAAAAATACTAGGTGATGAAACTAGGAATAAGTGAGGTGAAGGAAAGATGACGTGACAACTGTTACAGATTTTATTATCTCGTGAATATTACAAAGTTGCAAGTTGCCCGGAAAATTCACAAGGAACTGCTGTGCATTTAACATTTAGCATGTGCTTCAAATCTAGCTGCTCATAATTCTATATTATAACATTTAGCATGTTAAAACGTTTTATATTAAGCACTAAATCATGAATACCTCTATTAATAGGAAGGCGTTTTCACAAAAATACCTGCTAATATAAGAAGAAAAACATTTTATTTGGTACATATTTTGAGGAATGTTGTAATCAATCCTTCATGGGGTCATAAAAAGAAAGGCAAAACAACTAAATACAAACTGGTAATCTACATAAAAAAAAAAAAAAAATGGTCAGTAATCTACATGGATTGTCTGCTGCTATGAGTATTTTGGTAACATTTTGTCTTTTATGGGAGGAAAACTGTTGGTCAATGATAAACCTCATTGCCCGTTATGTAGTGTAGTCACCTGTGACTAGTGGTCACTAACATACTTAAATGTTCTTTTTTATATTGATTTGATTACTACCCGCTGGTATGAAATAGATAGTGGTTCATATTGTGATGGAGATATTTATATACTTCATTAGAACGCCATGGTTAATGGTTATATAGAACAAGTTAGGGAGACAGTATGAACTAAATTCAATAGAAAGATTGGAATTGTGTAGTAACAGCTAGTTTCCTGCTGAAATATTTATATAAAATGTAATATGCAGGTTTACTAGCATTCCATTGATATATAGTGAATAGTTAGCATTCTAAACCCTTAATCTATTTGTGAAGTCGAGTATTAGTACAATTTGGGTTGCCACTAAGTATGTTAAAGTCTTACTAACAAAATAAATGGCACTGACTTTAAATAGACCTTATTTTAACCAAAGTTGACATCTATGGAAAATGGTGTAGTTATTTATGAATGCAAAGATAGGATTTGAGTGAACTCAGATTATTTCAATTTATTGAGATTAAAAGTTTGGTGCACAGTAGAGTATTTCAGGTACCCTCGAAAGAGAAAAATACTAAAATAATACAATTGAACATAAAATGAATGAAGGATTGGTGTAACATTGAACAGAGATTAATAATTTTGAAATTTCACCCTCTTGCAGGTTCATCGTCTGGTTATGGACAAAGCAGAGAATATTCTAGCCAACCACGTTCAAGATATTAGGCTTTTTGACGCTATTTCTATGTGTCACTATGTGACAGTTTAACTTTCATCTTTTAAGTATTTCTGTGTAGGTGTTAGGCATACAGTATGTATCATTTTTACTGTTATAAAAAAGAGTAGTGTATTTAGTGTTAGGAGATATCATCATTACGCGTCCATAGATAAAAACTTTATAAAATGAGTGCCCAAAAATTATTTATTATACTTTTTTTTAAGTGTTTTATATTTGTTTTATTTACTTATAATATTCAGTGTTTTAATTTTAATTAATTAAATGTTAGTTCTTCCAAATTTAATTTGGATTTAATTTTTTAACAAATTGATATTGTAGTGATAATTTCCTTGTTGCTGATGTTCAGGCAACATCTATTGTATGTTTTAAAGTCAGAGTTGTGATAATTGCAACATGACAATGTGTTTCTTAAAACTAGTCTTAAATCAGGCTTAATATTATTGGATATTTAACTGGGAAAAGTAAAAGTATGTTGTAGATATTTCTTTACTTAAGTCATACTATCTTATGTGTAAAACAAACAAAGGAATAAATGAGTTATAAATTAAATTATTGTTCACTATAATTACAAGGCTAGAAATCCAACGGTAAAAGTTACAAAAAGATAACGATGAAAATGTAAGTGGTTCATGTATTTTAAAAAAATGGAGTTTTAATATTGTAGCTAATTATGATACATTAGAATAAAACATTCTGACCTTGACTAATTAGTTAATTCTGTATGATCTAATAAATTTGATGTTTGTAAAGAAATATAAGGATTTGAAAATGTAGTAATGGCTTATTTTGGCAGTATACCCAGACATCTCTGTATTATGACAAGCTAGAACTTTTAGCAATGTGCCTATCCATATCAGGAGGGAGAAAAGTATTATATGCAATATTAAATTTTAAAAAAGAAAAGCTCAAATTGTAAAAAGGTTATTCTGTAAAAATAATGATTAAAAAATTTATACATTTCCGTTCATATGTATGTATATCCACGTCTAGAATACAAATTTCTGAAATCATATTCTCAAATAAAAATATGTTTCCATTCATAAATAAAACTAGCATTTGATTGACAGGATGGAAATTGGAAAAATGATTAATCTTCAGCAGTATCAATGTTATAAGGTATAGTGCATCTAAGATGAGTTTGCCTGTGGGTAAAGGAAGGGGAGAGATACCTAGTGCCAAATGTTTCCCTACCAACCCTCTAATAGGCCTATTTCAACCACTTTTGATTGTACGGTGCATGCACAGTACGTGTTTTTCCCTCCCAAATCCTGTTCTGCGAATGTTCAGTACAGTTCTAGGTAGTCAGAAATGGTTGTTGGAACAGAACTACTCAGTTGACTAGACTACTTTTCCTCTCCTCAACCTACTTCTGCAATTTTACAAATATAAATTCCTTGTATCAGTTTTTTTTTCAAAATTATTTTTCATTAATATCGCAAGATTATATGTTTACCATGTCAAGTAAACTGAGTAGAGGTAGAACTATCCTCTCTCAAACCAAAAATGTAATTATGAATATATTTAAATTCATGAAAACAGGCTGAGATTGGTCCAGTCCATGTTTTCTCTGTTATGAAAAGCCATAAATTACTGCATTTATCATAAATTGATCCTATTCTAGGACCAAATATACTGCATTTTAAAACATCAGAACTAAGGAAATTGTTGCACCAACCTGTTTCACAACAAATTTAAAATTGAAAAGAGGCAGTTTTTCTGAACACAACGATAATTAAATCTCAAAAATGACTTTCTGGAAGATACTGCGTTCTTAAATAGTAAGTCAGAAGAGAGTTGTCAATATATATTTCCCTATAAAGTAAAACAAGAATCAATAAGAAATAGTCCCAGTCAATGTTAAATGATAACCTAAAGAAACGAGTATCTTCTTGTATTTGTAGCTTGAAAGTCAGAGAATAGGGGAGAAAAGCATTCCTAGTACCAAGCCAATCCTGAACTGGTTAGGTGTTACCGAATTTGGGGCTGCCTCTTGGTTTGTTCCCAGTAGGAGAGGTTTGTATGGAGGGGAGAAGGAGCTAGGGTGGGGTGTGTATAAGCTCTCTTTCTGCGGGCAAACTCGTCTTAGATGTACTATAGAATAATTGACAATCACAATGGGGTGGAAAAAATATTAATATTTGATTATAACATGTTCACATTTATTGTTAGTTTATGGCTGTGTACCATAGATTAATAAAACGCACTATTCATTTCAGGGTCTTTCCATATTTTCCTCAGTTTCAATCTTGGTATCATAATCACTAAGCAGAAATTATGCTTTTATCATTTCATTACCATTCCTAATGTCAGTTTACGACAAATCATCTATTATTTATCAAGATGAAGTATCCATCAAATTCTAGCCAATGGTATGAAAAAAAAAAATAGCTTTTTATGTATTCTGATTTCCATCTTAGGCGATAAGTTATTAATTGCCCAACAGCTTTACAAATTTATTTGAAATCTAAATATACAAAGTTAAGAATTGCTGAATAAATTATGTTAAAAAATGTAACAATGTTTTTTTGTTTTGTTTTTTAGTTTATGGGAAATTCCTAAGTATATCTTCTTCATTATTGTCGTCGATATAACAATCTTTTAAGAGGTTTATTTTATGTATTTCTTGTTTATTATTAGAGACAAATTATTATTTCTTCAATAAATATTATCAAATCAGTCTGATCATGAAGGGGAAACTATCATTTGAATCTAAATTAAATACATCTGGGCTTTCCTGAAAAGTGTTCCATATATTATATCATCGACTGTTAAACAATATTCTACCGTCTTTACTGCTTTTTTATATAATCTGTTACAGAACAGTTAACTCCAAAAAGTGAACAAAATTATATATTTAAAAATTATTTTAAGTGTGCATATTATACAGTGTGTTGCCGAAGTTGGAAGAATTATCAAAAAAAGCTTTAGATTGATTTTAGTTCCTCTTATATACTATACATGAAGCTCTTGTGTTTAATGATAGCTTTTTTTACTTCAATGGTATTTAGAGACTAGAGACTTGCAGTATTCAATTTCTATCCACTATCCTTGATTGCTGTTATTTTAGTGATCAGCATTATATATTGATTCAATTTAAGAATATTTATTAATAGCAAGTCAGAATCCTGGCGTATTTGATGAAATATATATCATCGAGAAACACCTTAAAGCTAGTAGCGCTCATACAATTCAATATAACTGTTTTCCTTTTTTTTAGCCATAAGTTTTGTATTGTTTTCAAAAATAAGTGTGCGCGTGCGTGGTAAAACAAATGCATTTTTATTAACATTTTTACCTCCTTAAATTTAAATAAGAAACAGGACCCTCTATAAACAACTTAAACCTGCCTACCTGTAAGAACGGGTAGATTGAAAGCCTCTTTAGGTGACAACAAAGTGTAAGTTATTGATATTGAGATCCCAGTTATTTATTCTGGTGTATCTTGAAAGGTAATACATGTTGTGTTTACCTGTAAGACCACCTTCCAGTGGGCTGTAAATATGTCATGCAATATGCTTAATTATCGGTTTTACTTACATTCCTGTTTGACGTCACATTATTAGTTTGGTTATATGAGTAGGAAACTAATCACCTATATTTTATTTTTAATTGATTTATTAGGCGAATAATCAACAAAATTACAGCTGTTGACGGCATAATGATGATTTTGACAGTTTGGCATTATAATTTTTCTTAAATTCTAAGCCTACCCGATCGATTAATTCCTTTGTGTTGATGGCATAATGATGATTTCAACAGACTGGCATTATAATTTTACATAAATACTAAGTCTACTCAATCGATTAATTTCTTTATGTTGGTGGCATAATGATGATTTTGACAGTTAGGCACTATAATTTTTCATAAATTCTAAGCCTACCCGATCGATTAATTCCTTTATGTCGATGTCATAATGATGATTAATTTCTTTGTGTTGATGGTTCAGTTTTTTGTAGTTGGCCATTATAATTTCTCATAATTTCCAAGCCTGCTCTATTGATTAATATCTTTGTTTTTATGGTATAGTGATGATTTTCATTGTCATTTACTGATTCATTCCCCTTTAATAACATCTTATTTTCTTCTGTTTTTATCCTCTTAAATATCCCACGAAAATCTTAACTATCTTTATTATTAAGAAAGCTATTAACAATAATAAAATTACTGTTAATTCTTGATGTGGTAATGAAATATTATATATTCTCTTCGAAATTGGCTAAGGAGAAGGTATTTCACAAATAAAAGTAAATTAGGTATAATACTTTTTTAATGTTAGTGGTTTTTAATCATTTCAAGATATGTTATGTACTACATCTTATTACAATAATAAAATAATTTGAAAAAAAGACTCTGGTGTTAATGCTTTTATTTATTTATTTTATTTTTCATCCTGAATCATAACCTGCCTGTATTTATACAGTTATTTAATGTTTTATTAATTTACAAAATATTTAAAAGATGAATGATATACATAGAAAATGAAATTTATGTAGGTAATAAGAAATTGTTATGGGGCAACTAATGGATAAGTTATTTGCTACAGCTTTATGTGTTAATGTTGGACCTCAGCATCATTATGGGTAAACTCTTGACATTATCTGTTCTCTCACAACAGAACAGTATGAACTTGAGGCTGTGATTGCTGAGAATGTTAAGGTCACACCTGAGCATTCTTGAGCCAGATGTGGGTTGAAATTTATTTCTTAGAAGACCCATGGAATGAATCCTTAACTTTCCACTCAAGCTACTATGATAATCACTTCAAATGCCAAAATTGCCTTGGTAGGTAAAAACAAATTTAAAAAAAAAAATCATGCTTTTGTAAACTGACCACTTTGTCTGTGGACAACTTCAGAAAATAAAGCCAATCATATAAATATAAGATATGCGTGTGAATAATATATGTATATTTTAAATGACAATTTTACAGCTTCCCAATGTTCCTAAGTAAATTAACTTATCCAGGTTCATTTGAAAAAAAAATTGTTGTTGAATCATTTCTCTCATTCTGCTAAGGTGTATAAGATAATCTTTTTGTGTAAAGAATGGTTGAAATCCATTTATAGAGTTACTTTTGAAAAAAATTAATTCTATCGTTCTTGTTTCAAGGAAAGGCGGGGATTAATTTATATTTAGGTAAAGACTTGAGATCTATATTCTCAATCCATTGAGATGTGAGGGAATGGGATATGTGGAATGCTCTCAGTTGCCTCTTATCTCTGATGCACAAGAAAATAATAACACCAAACTAATATTCAAATTTCTGTTGTAATTTTGATGAATTATAACTTCAATAATTGTCTGTGTAGTTGAATAGATAAAAAATGTATGTTAATTTCTATTTATTAATGATTCTTGCTCACTCAATTAGCAACAAAAGCAGAAGTGGGAAATAACAATCCAAGGTAGAATAGTTATTCAATGGGCGTCTGTTTTTATTATGACAGTAAGTAACATTACCTGATAAATACTTTCATTTTTAACATTTTAGTTATTAGTATGAGATAAATCAAATTGATCAATTTAAGCCTTTCTCTGATTTCACTCAGCAGGTAAAGATATGAACCATTTGCAACATTGGCAAGGATTTTTTAATTTTAAAATTGTACTGCACTGAATTAAATATCACTTTTCATGGAAGGTTAAGAGAAAAAAAATTAGCGTATGTAGCTCTAAATGTTAGCTTTCAAGGTTATGGGAATGATCTTAAAAATGATAGTTATTGATATCTTTAACAAATCAGATTGGTCAATTGAAACCCATCTAATTTCACTGGCCAATAATTGATAACAAGAATTGTTCAATTGAATAAACCATTTTTCATTGAAAGATAAAAGAATATGAAATTAAAAATATGTAGCACTGAACATTAGCTCAAGATCCTGGGAATTATCTCAAAATGTTAGTGCTGGGGAATGTGGCTCGCACACATGCATTTTATGTTGATCCAGCAAGTTCTGATTTACTGCCCTGTAATTAAGATTCCCAATACTTCACTTTTTTTTGTGTGTGTAATTATCACCATTTTCACCAGGTATTATTATCTTGCTTTTATCTTTTGTTTCTCATTTATAGAACAAAGATAAAGATATCTAGAATTTACAATTAATGTGAATGACTGGAATTTGTAATTAGCCAGTTATCAATTTATTTTTGTTTTAGTGAGGTGTTTATAGTTAATGAGATGATGATTGGGAGTGTGGTCAGCAAAAAGTACACAAACAAAAACTTATTTAATTGTACTAACATTTCAATCTGAATTTCAGGGCTGAAAAAACATAATAAAGGAAAATAATATATTTAATCTTTTATCGCGTTATCAATCAACTCTATCTACTTAATTCTTTGTTACGTAAATTTGTTTATTTATTATTTTCCTTTATTTTTATGTTTCTGAGTGCTGGATGTTATCTCTTATTTTTTTTTCAGCTTTGATGGCCTGAAATTCAGGTTGAAACGTGGGTACAAATAAATAAGTTTTTTTTATTTGTGTACTTTTTGCTGACCACACCCTCGACCATCTTCTCATATTTTTGGAAGAAGATAGTCGGGTGGTAGTGGTCAATAAAGGTATCAAAATAGTAACAAAAAATTATTTATTAACTTATTTATTTATTTTATTTCTATTTTGATACCTTTATTAACTGCCGCTCGGACTATTTTCCTCCTATCTACTTCATATGGTCAACTATCTTCTTCCAATTATCATATTTTTGTTCTAAGCCATACGTAAGCATCATTAGTATCTTTTAAAATTATTTTAGGTAATGTAATAGAAGGGAGTTATTAAAGTACTTGTACTTCCAGGCCCAAAATGTGCACGGCCATTGACTATAAGAGGCCTTAGTAAAACATACATCAGGGCTGTAAGGAGATCTGGACAAACATTTATGAGAATCTTTGATGGGCAGGAGATTTATTGAAATATTATTATTACTTATTATTTATGATTAACCAGAGCAAGGTACTTTTATTTTACAAGTCCATATATTCTAACCGGTTGCATACAGTAAATCTCGAGTCAGTAGCCCTACTATCTGCAACCAGCCCAAAGTATAAAGCAACCTCTTAAGGATGACCAGATCTGGCCTCTTCTTAAAGGCTGTTGTTCCCTAAATGAAACTATAACACTGCTATATTACTGTGCACCCCAATTTTTTTTTTTTTTTTTTTTTTTTTTCAGTGGTTTATATAACAGTAAAAAAGATAAAGACAGTTGGTATAAATAATGAGATAAAGGATTAATCAAAGTAAATAACGGCGTATGCATTACTTCATTAGGGTTGAATAAGCATTGAAATGGAGACTTAAATGTCAGTTATAAATAAAGACTTCATCTTCAGTCAGAAATGGCATGCTGATTCAAACCCAGTCTGAGAGGTTCTCTGGGGGGCACATATGATAAATTTTGACTTATTTTGTCTGGAATAAATGTAAAATATTTCTTCTTTCCTGCTCTAGTTGGAGTACAGAACATTTATCAAACATTGACAAAACGGAACATTTGTAGTTGTTTCAGGCTGAAACGATTATTTTTTGTGATATACAACTATCAGTATACATATTCGTGTTGTTGACAGTTCAAGAATTAGTATTATGAAGTACTCCTAAATTGTATATTAGTTTGTAAATTAAAGATTTTGCTTGCTCTGAGATTAGTGGCCACATGATAAGTCAAACCCAGTTGTTGATTCTGTTATCACCCTTAGTGAATAAATGGTACACCCTTATCGATTGGCAATGAGTTTTAATTTAATTTAATGAGGCATTTAAACTGTAGTGTTAAAAAAGAAAAAGGAATTGTTCATGATATTGAGTATTTTTAAATTAACAATACCTTTATGCAAATTTTTACTGCACTGCAATGTTTGATTAGATTATTTTTATTGATATAAGTTTTAACTTTGTGAACTTCTGAAAAGGTAGGGTTGACTTATAATTTTTTATAAGCATGATATTTTCTTTTTTATATAATTAAGTTTGTTATAATCCATTAATTTTTATTGTTTTCATAGAATAATAAAATGTAGTCTAGCTAGCTTATTTCATATATTATAAGGCTATTAAACTAACATCTCTCAGCTTGTGGAAATATGGGGATTTGCATTTCCTCTTCTGATTAATTTTTAGTCAGTCCAATTAAATCACTGTTAGTCATAAGTAAAGTTGTCTTGCATCATGCTCATTTAAAATAAAGAAGAGACCCTTTTACACTTATTTTTCTTGTTAAAACAGTAATAAAGGTATGGGTTAAACAAATTATATTGGGTATTTATTAAACATAATGTATTCTGAGAATGTGCTGGGTCATCCTATTTCTAATAATGTTAACCCTTTGTGCTCGAGGGCTCCGCTATGGAAACGTTGCAAATAATTTTCAGTCCGTTACATGAGGACAAAGACAAATCGTAAAAACTATTGTGTATAATATTTTACTTTTGGTGACAAATGACGGCCGCAGCTAGCAGATTATTTCGCTGATAATGTGAATGAAAAAACTTGAGTGCAAAGGATTAATATTGTCATATATTTCAGGCTGCTATTCTGTTTCTCTTTGTACACTTATCAATTAATTTTTAGTTTACCACAGCAATCTTATTCTCAAGTTTTTTTCTATTAATAAAGTTCTGAAAATTAAAAAAAAAAAAAAAAAGAATACAGGCTGTGAAGAATTTGATACAAAATAACTGAGTATATAGTTATATAATTACTTTCTACTTGAGGTTAGTTTTATTGAGACTTAGTGATTCCAATGAAATTTTATTTAATTAAGTATAATATATATTTGTCACTATTAAAAATATTTGAGAATTTGTGGGGCCAAGTGGTATAAGTGCCAAAAAAAATTGAATAACTGCAGAAACGATCTCTTTTAGCTGAAATATGGAGCTTTAAGTTTTGTCTATAATATGCCAGTATTTTTTTTTTTTTTTAATATTAATAATATTGGTTTATTAAATTCTAGAATAAACCTTTCCAATCAGTTATCGAAAAAAAAAAAAATTCAAAATTATAATGAAAAAAAAATGTGATCCTTCCGCTTGATTTAAATTTACAAAAGCCATTGAAGAAATGCTGGAATTATAAGTCGTCTGAGGGAGGGGGTTGTCACTAAGGGGCAAATAAAAAATAATTCTATGGCATACTGCAGTACTTGAAAAATATAAACAAGTTTTACTTTAGATTAGTTGTAAAAACTGTTGGACTTAAAACAGACTGGATCAACCAAACATGGAGGTAATTCAGTTCTATGATTTTTTGGTATTATGCTTCTTAATATGTAAAAAAATTAATAGAGATTTACAATCTTTTGTTAAAGTGTGACAGGTTTTTTAATTTCCCAAACTTTTTTTTTTTGGCACTTTAATCATTTTCCCTTGCATGGTTTCATTTATCAATCAAAACTTCTATGATTAGTGATCTGTTATATATATTTTTTAATTTTATAAAATAGTAAATGTTTATTTTGGGAATTAATTACTAATCGGGTAGTTAAAATTAACCAAACAGTAAATTTTCAAACATGTATAAAAATTACCGATAGTTAGATTATTCTATATTCTCAAATGATGGATAATTTTTATTTAATCATTATTTTAAGTAAAATTTCCCTTTCAAATATTTTCGAAGGGATTTATTTTTTTTTTATTTTCTTAAAGATCAACCCAGTTGGAATTAGTTTTTCTTTTTTAACCTTATTAAAGTGAAAACATGTATCATAAAATGTTGTTATACTTCCAGATGATTGAAGATCAGCATAGCTGAAAATCATCGAAAAGTTTTAATTATCTGTGTGGAGAGACCTTAAAAAAATTGATATGAACTGGTAAGTCTTATATGATTATTTCTTTCATAAATATTTTAAACCCATAAATGAAATGTCATCCTTTGCCCGAGATCAAACTCATTGTGTAACCCAACAGTGAGACTGTTATTTTTTTCCTTGATATTATATATGAAACACTCAGTTACTTGTATGAAGAGTGATTTCTGACATTCCTCAATTTTACTTTAACGGATATATATATGTCATTTTTTTTATGTTTATGTGTTAATAATGATGAGCCGTATCTGATTGATGTTTCTCATTGTCTGAAAATGTGAGATTTACTGCATTTTGTCTTTGCACTTGTGATTTTCTGGCCTGTACCTGAAATTGCGATACATCGACCAATGAGCTGTCTATCCGTAGTTTACCAGACGCAGGGCTTAGTGATTAAAATATTCTCAATGTATTGTAATTATTATTTTTTGGCCATGAAAACTAGCTGCAGGTGCTAAAGGAGAACTGGGCTTGAAAATGGTTCCTAACACCTTAACTAAGGATTTGTCACATACGTTTATATTTGTTACATTGATCTGGACACTAATATTAGCTATGTATGCCTTAAGACAGAGGATTGGGTTCAAGGTTCACTAGAAACTCAAAGAGATTATCTGCCCTGTTTCCCTGATGGATCAAGCATTCGAGTGGTCTAATGTGTGCAGGAGTATGTATAGAAGATTTAGTCATAGAACTAAGCCTCCCACTAGGCAAATATTCGACTGTTTTTCAGGCAGAAGTATTTGCCATTCTGTTGGCAGTTACATGCTCTGAAATCATTAGCTGTGAAAGGGCAGGCATTACCATCTTTTCAGATGGTCTGCCCTTCAAGCCCTTAGGTCACCTCTACATTGGTGATAGAGTGCAAGCAGGCATTATAGTCACTGGTGAGCTTAAATTAGTTTGGGTCCCTGGACATTAGAGAATTGTTGGTAATGAGAAACCTGACCAGCTTGCTAAAAGCGGGGCTGAGCTCCCTTGAATGGAGCCAGAACCTTTCCTAGGCATCTTTAAAGGCATAAGCGCAAAGAAGGTCCTATATTGGACATGGAAGATAGCAGGCAAGGAGTGGAGGGAATGTATAAGGCAGAGACAAGCCAAGATACTAATAACTAAACCCTTTATTTATAATGGTTTGATATTAAACATTGGCGATATCTGTGTTGATAGATAGGGGTGATGCGTAGTGGGGGCAAACTATGGAGTGTGTGGCAGTAATTCGGACAGAAGAGGTGACTGCAGGCTTAAAATTTTTCAGCTCGTCCTGGATAGCAAGGGCTTGTCAGGGGTCATTTTTTTTTACTTCTAGGGAACATGAGACAGTGGCCACAAAGGAGATAACTGACGACTGTGTATTCCAGCAGGAGTACACCCAAGGACTACATGGGGTTTGAACTAAACCTTTTTTTTTTTTTAATTTTATGTTCTTCCGTTAAGTTGAAATCAATCTATAAGTTTTATTTGTTTGATGAGATATTCTTTTTTTCTTTCCGTTATTTTTTATTATATAGCTCTGCTTATTTATGTGTATGTATATGTACGTACAGGTTGACAGCTGAGAAGCAGAGCCGCTTACTTCAGAGCTGTTATTTGACAAGTGTGGTGCTTCCAATATTATATGAGTGGATTACATTGTAAATGAAATCTATTTTATAATTAGCAGTCAGAAGGAATACAGGTAAAAACATAAAACTCTTGATAGATTTCTATATGTTTATAGTTTGGTTTTATTTATTCAAATATAAAATACAATTAAATTGTACTAACCTTGTTATAAATAGAAATTTTTGTTGTATCTTAGTGAAACATAAGTTAGGTTTAAGATTCCAAAAGATATTTTTTCATTATTATTTTTATTTGGATGAAATTAAAATTTAAATCATTTTAATATCATGGCTATGTGTTTATTATGATTTTTTTCTTTTCAGACGTTAGATTAGCAGTTTTGTGGAATGAGGTTTCAGCTACGTAATTTGTGAGGTTGTTTGCTCATCCAAGAAGCAAAAGAAATATTACTATCTTATTTGTATGCATAAGTTATTGTAATTTTATTACTGAATTGTTGAAATTATGATTCTTGTAATGAACCTTTTTCAAAAGAGATGATATTACTTATTAATTAAAATTTTAGTTGTTATTAAGTTTTATTTACTATCTGATGACCTCTTAGATTCTTTAAAACCTAATCATAGACTAGATTAGTCATCTTTATTTAAGCTAGAGCAGAAAAAAGTATCCTTACTTCCTTGTGCACATTCTGTTGTCATGACCACATATTTTGATTAAACAAACATTTTAATAATATGTTTGAAACAATTGTTCAAAAACACTTATATATTTGGATATATTTATTTGACAATAAAAGCTGGATGTTCAGAAAAAAAACTGTAGAAAAATGTTATTTTTCTAATTGGACCAGGGGAAAGAAAAAAATGAGAAACTTATATGTTACTTTAAATGTTTTAGTTTACTAAATATATGAACTTATTATTTACAGGTCATTTCTATCTATAATATTACTAAAGATGGGTTTACAATTTCTGATAATATATTTCAGTCATAATATAATTCCATAGTACATGGCTTTGTTACCTTTTGTTAAAATTTTATATTCTAGGCTGGAACAAAATTGATAATTGTTTTTCAACTTCAAGAAGCCTTCAAAAACAAATTTGTATAGCGCCAGAAAAATATTCATGAAATTCTTCTGATTTGATATTTGTTGAGGGAAATGTTCAATGATTTTTTTTTTGAAAAAGTGGTCTTGTTCTAATATATTCTTGCAAGTATTTCTGAAATTCTTGCAAGAGTGTTTTTAACAAAGTCAACTTTTCTTCTCATTTCTGATTCAATATGATATCTGAAAAATTGTTCAAGTTAAAATTATTGATTTACTCATTCCCAATTTTTAAAGTTTTGTTACTGTATTGAACCTAATCTTAGTCTTCTATTCATAGTATTTTATATTGTGTAAATGAAGATATCTAGAAAAAATTAAATCGATAATTCCAGGACAAAGAATCATATGGTTCATTTCGAAGTGACAGTTTGATGTCCAGAGTGTTTTTCCAAGGCACATTATAATTTTTCTTGAAAAAAATAATCTTTTTATTGCTGTATCTTACTTTATCTAAAAGTTAATAATATTCCAATTATTTAGTTCTTTCAATAGGAAAAAGATAAGCAGTCAAATATCAGGGGCCGACTTTCTCAACCTCCCTGTTCTAAATGAGGTTTTTCAGAGGATGAATCTGGAAATTTTGTCTCATTTCACTTTGTTCCAAGGGGTTTTTAAAATTTTCGATAGTTAGCTGAGTATACCAAATTTTTTTTTTCTGACTTTAGTATATTTAATTTTCCAATATTTATGTTTCTGGCTGCTAATTTAAACATATATCATTTATTCCCATAATTAAACCATAAAGTATATTATTTAAATGTTTTTCAGTTCAATGATAGAATTTTTTTATTTATTTTTAGACAATCTTATCAGTATACTAATTTATCATTCACCCTCCATGGTTCAGAAGTTATTAATATATTGAACCCAATCAAGATAGTAAGTGGTATTATTTAATGTAACAATTTTATGAGTAAATTATAATTTTAGAACAGGTGATATTGGGTTCAATATATCCACATAATATACTTCTTTTTAAATCTAAAATATTAATCTCAACTGTATTTTAGGGTATTAAACCCTAAAAACATTTTTTTCTCAGTTCTTATACATAACTTTAAAATTATATTTCTTTATTTGGTTAAAAGAAGATCACTACTTCCTAGAAGTAACTTTTAATTTTTGATTTAAGGAAGATAAATTTTATCATGAATATTTAATAGGAAAATAAACATTTATTTAATATGGCTATACCCAGTCAGCAAGCTTCTGCTCGTAAATATTCAACAGTATTTTTACTCATGGATGCCTTAGCTAAGCATTTTAGCTCTGAATGCTTCCCTGAACATCAAATGTATTGCGTCTCCCAGAACTAATGAAGTATATAGTGTAAACAAAGCAGATTTCAGTCTTTGTGTCAATTTGGTTACACCTTTCACATTTCAAAATATCATTATATTTTTAGTACATAAGTCACTTTGATAAAAGCTAAAGGTTCTTGTATTTTAACTTAAGTGTATTATGCTTCTTATGAAAGGAAAACCATTTTATTTTTAGAATAAGTAAAAATATTTATTGATCAAATAAAATCATACAGTTTAAGTGTATTAAACTAGTTACTAATGTATGCTAGGTTAATATTCAGTTTGAAAAGAACCACTTTCTTTTATGTGCGTGAGTATATACTGAACCTGAAAAGTTGGAACATTCTATTAGTGTATTTCTGAGAAGATTGTATATACAATCATAGAAACCACAAGCAAAGAGAAAAACTAAAAAAAAAATAGATTTAACAATTTTTAAAATAAAAAATGGCTCACAAAACTTTTTTCTTTTAACACAAAAAAATGGAAATAATCACAATTTCATACTAAGCACAATTTAATATTTCTTTGGTAACATGTTTTTTAAATCACTTAAGTCTTTCTTCAGTTATCAAACCTGATATCAAATTAGTTGGAAAATGACACCACTCTTAAATTCTTTTTTTTATATTAAGTTCTTATTTTTTACATCTTAAGGTAACAGATGGAGCTGATGACGATTTCAAGCACTGGGTAATTCTGCCCTAAGTGTTTTATTGGTCACTAATCTGGTTTTAAAATTTTTAATTATGTATTTACAGTCAAGAAAGACAAACTGAACATGCTAGATATGTTATCAGTAAGTCAATCCTTATTAAAAAGTTTAAAAATTTCATCCGTGTTGAACATGATTCTTGTTATTTACGACCTTTGTTGGAATTTCCTTTCAACACTGAACGTTTGGCTCACTTAATATTTTAATTTGAATAAGGTACATATGTATTAGGTGAAAATTATGACCTGATTGTAGTTGCATCTGGGAAGAAGAATCCAGATTTAGTAATAGATCTAAGATTTTCTTGCCTCGGCTCATGATTTAAGAAGATATAAGAAACACAGATTTTCAGGTGCACTAAATGCTCAAATGAGAAAAAAAAAATATGTCATGCTAGGAGTTTACTGGTGAGAGAAATGCTCAGTCTTACCATTGGAAGAAGGCTAGAGCTGAATAGAATATAAGTGGGGAGGTAGAAGGAAGGTAGACAAAAGTATAAACAGGACATGAAATACTAGGAAAATATAAACTTTTTCCCCAATATGAAAAAGATGCTCAAGGCACACCTCTCTGGAATTAACTGTCATATGTATATGCCTTGACAATGAGTTGTAGCAACACATCAACCTTACCAAATGAGCAGCAAAATATTGTTCTTATATATTTGCATAATTGTATCAACCACGGGCGCCAAAAATAATTCGCACGTGGGCCCTAAATAAATGCACCTCAGACCCCCAAAACCAATCCAACATGGACCCCAAGAGAAAATTCGCCCAAGGCCTTGAATAAATTATTCCGAGCCCCAAAAATAAATATGTCATGGACCCCAAATGATGTTCTAAAGTACGCCTATGTTCTAAAATTCAATATCTATGGGGAAAAAAATAACTTGTTAGAAATAGAAAAAATGTCTCTTAGGATTAACTAAAAAAACTAGATCAAAGTCAAGTACGACACAACTCTTACAGTCTACATATAACGGTTAAGCCACTTTACCCGAAATCCCGGATCCCCAACAATTACCCACTAAAGTGAAAAATATCTGAAAATCGGGTAAAAACACCCGCATCGGCAGCACTGAAAGTTATTATTACATTATATTCAATAATACAACGCGAAGCCCTTGGCCGTCGCCCCTGACTTATCACTTATACTTTTCTTGTTTATTTTTACTCAACTAATTTAGGCCTCTTATTGAATTGCAGTGTTGAACCTTCATAATTTATTACTTACTGATATTGTGTGATTGGTACCACTGACGTCTTTTTTTTGGCTCGAAATTGTGATTAATTTCAGTGTTTGTAAATTGGATTTTTTCTTTTCATTTTCTGTTTAAGTTGTTAATATATTTGTTAAACCTTATGGGACATTTCTCCCAGATAAGATCACCTTGAATCAAGTAAGTAATCGTGAATAATTATCGAGTTTGATTTCAAATCCTTTGATGCCTGTACAATTCATTCACTTATATTAGTTACATTATACGATTGTATACAATTATCTTTGATATTTTTTGAATTAAAAAAATACGGAAACGTAAAACTATTATTTGTTTCAATATTATCAAGATATTACTTAGTAAGGCATTATAATAATGGTTCAGATATCCATTTAGTATTTTTGATATTGCTTTTGTATTTTTTGCCTTCCAAATTATTATAATTACATGAAAATAACTAGTTTTATACTAATTAATCCCCATGGTTTTAGCAAAGTGAAGAAATTTTAAGCTTGTGTGATCTCTAGATTTATTTTACAAGTAGTTTGTCTTCAAGCGCATTTGAGTTATTCTGCCATAAAACTGAGTTACTGATTTTTCTTATGAAATTAATTTTTTTGTTTTATCAGATTTTTTTAAGGCTAATTTGATAAATTTTTGAAAGAATCTTTATGAATTTTTTTCCTAAGAGAAAAATATTGATATTTAATTATAGTAAATGATTCCTGTTTGATTGTTAAACATTGTAATTAACAAAAGCTTAATTATAATTTTTTTCATTTTGTCGGTTATATCTTATAACTAAACGCTTCATTTATTAAATACAATCCTCCTTAAGTTTTGGCTAAATTGTACCAGTTTAAAAGTTATAGAATAACAAATGCCAAAATATTTTAAACATTTAGCTTTTGATTTCATAATTTATCGTATTTGGTTCGAAAATTGCTATTTTATTTAGTTTTACAATAAGGTTTTTCCTGCACTGTTTAATAAATCTCGATTTATGTATTTCATTATAATATCTCTACAGGTTTGTGTGGGTGTCCAGTGGTAGGGCTGACCTTTTCTCACTAATTAGATTATCTTATAATTGAATTATGGGTCTTGTTTGTTTTATGAATATAAATTTGTTAATATATTTTTTAACAAAAAAAATTTGTTTTCCTTACACTAAAAAACCAGAACGCTGTCATAGAAATCGAAACACATATTTTATTCTATCCTTATTTCTTCTACAAATTTATTTTTCAAATATTTTATTCTAGAAAAACATGCAATAATTAATCAGATTTTATATTATTTGAAGAAAGCTGGATTGGTTCGCTGTCTGCTATGCCCAAACCTAGAATAAAAAATATAGTGTCATTTTCCACTTAATGTTTGATGCGTTAAATTTTTTTTAACAATATTAATATATGGGCTAAGGTATAATGAATATAGAACTTGCTACTACATTATAACTGGAGATTATTGTTTTACATTAATAGTACACAATTTATTGATTTGGATACAAAATTACTTCATAATAATAGTATGAATATAATTTAATAATAATTACTTCAGTAAAATGTTCATAATAATACTAGTAGACCTTGAAATATTTTTAATTTACAACAATTACTCATAATATTCTTCTTGTCATTTTCCTGTAAAAGTTTGAGTAATTAAGTCAAAATTCAATATTGTGGCTAACATTAAGCCAATATTCTTTTCATACTTTCTTTTCTGATTAAACTATAAACATCATACATATATATGGATTAGGATACACTATCTGAGTATGATAAAAGTACATGCTATTATTTATTATAGATTAAAATGGTTTGTTTTTACTTACTTACAAGGAATTTATATTTCAAAAAGAAACAGAGTTAACTCTGATAAATAAAATACAAAAAGTATAGTTATTATGATTCAAATCACTGTGATTGTTACGAACCAACTGCTACAAAATAGGAATGGGATTAAATCTATAATAACAAAAAATTTGAAGGCTTTTCAAGATAAATATTTTAATTTTATGAAATTCTCCTTCTTTATTGGCGCTACACTCTGTGAGGGTCAAGGCCGGCCACCTGCTTCCAAAGGCTGCCTGCAACTTTGACCACCAGTCATCTTTCTGCTGTGCTGCTGCTCTCCAGTTTTGAAGGTCCAGAATGGACCAAATGTCATCTGCCACACCGTCAGTCCAACACAGCCCACGTCTATTTGTTCTACTTACTCTGTATGTGTAAACTTTGCCTCTAATATCGTCCTCAGAACTTGCCTCGCTTACCGTAGTCGACTTATTTTAATGACAGTGACAATTTTGTCATTGTAGGGGCCATCAGTATGCTGTCTTCAAACTCCATTATTACACACCACCTCATATATTCTATGATGGATTCAGCATTCATTCCTAGCAAGATTGAATTCCTGACTTCTAGGGAGTGTCCAGGAATCTGATCTGCGGGTCTAACAAGAGTTTTATAAAGGCGTGCCTTAGTAGTTCTAGATACCTCTCTGCTTCTAAGATCCATCTTGATATCTCTCTGCATCTCGAGTCCATGGTTTTACCTATTTGCAGCCATTATCCGATGATGGATTTCAGAATTAATGTCATTTCTGGTGTTCACCTGAGTTCCCAGGTATATAAATTCTCCTACTTTCTCGAAGGTGTGCTGGTCAATATAAACCTATTCATCATCATGAACCGGACCAATGGGGTTGGCATGCATGTATTTCATCTTTTGCTCGTTTACCTCTAGTCCTTTCCTTCCAGTTTCGCTTTGTACGTCGAGAAAGGCATCCTTCATCACTCCAAAAGTCCTCTCAATCATGTTATGTCATCAGGAAAGGCTAAAATCATAGTTGAGCTGTTGAGTAATCACCCACCTGAAGGTAAGTTAACCAGTCCCCCCTGTCTGAGTCCCTTATGTGTGTAAACACAACACTTCACATTCTTCATTTTCACTCGGACCAGGCGTACAAGTTTTGATGGGATTTCTAACTTCAGCATTTCATTGTAAAGTTCCTCTCATCTTTTATTGGCTCAGCTGCAAATTAGTACCCTATTAATGATGTATTCTATAAAAGTTGTTATTAAAATTAAAATTTTCATCCTGAGAATTATATAAATTTTAAATTCTTTTTTAATTTCATTTTTAATTTGTTTTCAATTCCTCTAGTTGTGGAACTGAACATCTCAAATATACCTAAATGTAGTCGTAGGGTTTAGTGTATATTTGAGATGTTCAGTTCCACAACTAGAGGAATTGAAAACAAATTAATCTCAAATATACACTAAAGCCTACGACTACATTTAGGTATATTTGGACATATGATACATATTGAAGAATTGGTTTTCTCTAGAACCAACATGTTCCTCTCTTATCAAATAAACCAAATTCAGAATATTTCAAATTGATCATAGTACCCCTTGTACCATTTAATTGATCCAAAAACACATCTTTATATTCCAAGGGTCATTTCCTATTTTACTCATCTTACTTATTACTTATTACTCAGTTTTATTATATGTTGGAAAGTTATTAGTTACCTTGGCCTAGCTCCTGTAATTCTATGAGTACTGGAGTTTAAAAATGTCTTGTCCATTCTTTTTTTTTTAAGCCTACTTGTTTTTTCTATAAAGTTTATTGTGATTAAAAGTGAAAAAAATTGCTTGAAACATTCCACTGAAAATTGAAAATTTTCAAAAGAGTACATTATATGTGAGTACACAACAACATATTGTCACAATAGAAGCCACTTATAATTTTATCATCTTTCCAGGAGAGTATGAAAATGTATTAATCATAAATGTATAACTGTAAAATTTTTCAAACTAATATTGTTTTCAGTTACAGAATCAAAAATTTTTAAAAAAACTGGTTTACATATCTCAATTTCTGTACAAAATGAGATAAGTTATGTTGTTGCTATAGTTACAATATCTGCGATTATCCAAAGATTTTTTTAAAATGGGTGATCAACGGTTTTAAATTTATGAATGAATATTCTTGATGTTTAATTATAAAACAGTTAATATGAAATTCACATTCTGCATAAATGAGCCAAACATTCAAATGAATTTTTTCTCCCTCTATTGAAAAGCTCCCTCTGAAAATGTTATAAAGTTTTTATGATTATCTAGTACAGATTATTAGTGAAAAAATATATATATTAAAATTGGAAAATGGACTTGTTTGGTTTTTGAAACTCTACACCTCATACCATTTAGATTTGTAGTTTTCATTGTAATAGGATAGGTAATTTTTTTTTTTGTTCAGTAAAATTTTGAGTTCGTTTAATGGATAAAATTCTGTTTTCAGATTTTTTTTATTATTAAAACAACTGTTAACAGTAGAGAACATAGTTTCAAATAAATATTATGTTCTGCGAATATTCTTATACATAGTCATATATCGTGTTATTTATAACAAACGGAAATTAAAATAAATAAAAAGTCATCTGTTAGAATTTTAAACTAACTTTGTACCTTTCATTCTTAATTAAGTGTAATAATGAATGAAATGAAAAATAGTTTATAAATGGAATATGGTCCGGGTGCGGTCAAATTAAAGTCAAAATAGTAATATTATTATTCAAATAGTAATAATATTCTTCTTTTTATCTGTTACTATTTCCGTTTTCATTTATTGTTTATAACCTTTAATTTTTAAATTTCATTCTATACCCTTGTAATTTTCCATTTACTTTTTTTACTTATGTTAAGTTTTTGTATCTTTTTTTTAGCCCTGACGAAGCCCTGCAACATGGGGCGAAACGTTGGCTCAAATAAAAATAGTACTTAATAGTAAAAAAATAATAATAATAAAAAAAATAGTACTATTTTAGTTTAATTTGACTGCACTCAGACCATATTCCATTTATTGATATACACAGCCAATCTGCAATCTTCCTGAAAAATAGTTAATTATTTTGGGACTAGGTCCTTTTAGAACAATTACAAAAGTAATTTTAATTTTATAATAACATTTATTGACCAAAAAACAGAGTGGTCACACTTAATTATAACTTTTATACAGAGAAGAAAAAAATTGATCAATTAATAAACTGACTAAATAAAAAACAAAACAAAAAGGTAATTACAAAATATCTTTACTATTATAATGATGGATTAGATTGGAGAAGTAAAAAGTAGTTAAATAGAAGGATTTTAAATAAGGGAAGGGTTGGTACATGACATATGTTAGAGAGAATCGAGTTCCAGAGATATGCAGCTCGGGTAAAAAATGATTTATCAAATGCAGCAGTTCGGTGAGATGGAGAGTAGATGTCAGATAAACATGACCTGGTAGTATGGGATTGGACTGTGAATTATAATTGTATAATGCTTTTTTGTACTAAGTATAATACTTTTACAAAGTATAATATTTTTTGTAAGTATAACAAGTATGATATAATGGGATCAGAAGTCATGAGTTCCAGTTTATTTTAATATTCATTAGTTAGTAAGATTTTATGCCTATTATGTAATGAAAACTGAGTCAGATAAACAGGCATAAATTGAGACTTTTCTGGGATCCTTATCGGCAAGTAAATTACTTCTTTTTGGTAGGTGGTTCTTCTTTTCATTTCCACAACCTTTTGCTGCTTTTAATATGCAATTTCTTTGTTAGATCCATTTTTATTGTTGTTTAACTAATGGTACTTTCACTCGACTATTTATTATTGGATTTTCTCTTAGCATTTTATGATAAGTTGCTATATGCATTGTAATATTCCTTATATTTCATCTGTATTAATAATAAAAAAAAATAATCATGTATATTGTTTTTCGAGCTGATAAAATGAAATGTGTGGGATATAAATTCTATAATGCTTCATTATCTTAGGTTTTTTTCCGGACAAAAATATTTTTATTAATTTGTTAAAAAGAATTTGATTTTTTTATTCCAATAAAGTTCTAGTACCCTGGATTGTGTAATTTTTTGTTTTATTTGAGATTGTCTATAACACTTGTTATTGAAAGTCAAATTCTGTACTCTCTAAGAATTATTCTTATTTACAGTACTTACTATGGCTATTATAATAATTTTGAAAAATGCTGTGTAATTATTATTCAAACTTATTTTATGCTTGAATCTCTTTTCCACCAAGTACATTTTTATATTTGGTGTTGATTTCTGCACTTAATTCAGTTTTGAAAAAAAAAAAATTGTGAAAGCCTGAAGGCCATTTTTTTATCAGACTTCAATTGTACTAAGTCCCACAGCTTTAAAGATATCAATTTTAATACACTATCCAAAAGGACAGCATGCCATATAATTTTGTAAAGTCATGCAGTAGTAAAAATATTATAAACAGGTAATTATTATACTAGAATTCTGTTCAACCTTTCGCTTTGAACAGCCCTGCAAAGTGGGACGAAACGTCGGACATTATAATAGTTATAAACTATTTGTTCTTTTTTTGACCACAACCCTGACCATCTTCTTATATTTAAATTTTTATGGTCAACTATATCCACATATATATATGTAATTATACTAGATTTAATCAATTAAAAAATTTTTTTTAGTAATGACTATAGAGTAATAGTTATCTGGGTTATATATTTATTTTTTAAATAAATTTTGCAATAACAGTTTCTGCATAATTTTTATTTTCAAAATTGAGCAACTGTTATGAAAACATTTTTTATTTAAATTATTACAATTATTTAAAAAAAAAAATATTGAGCAGCTGTTAAATAAAAATAGAATTGTTCTTTAAAAAAATGCTAGTTTTTATTTTATTTATTTTTTTTAAACAAACAAAGTACAGTTATAAATTCCAATAAAGATAATAAATAAAATAAAAAAGTTTTGGTTTATTTGAATTTTAATTCTTGAAATTTATCAATGAATTTGTAACTCTTATAGAAAACGACATTCAGTTATAAAAAAAAATATGCACAGCTCTTAAATAGGGGCAATATCTATTTTATTTGACCGACATTTACTTTTTTTTTTTGTATTTATTGAAATTTACATAAAAATACATCTAGTGAATGGGATGTTAGATCAAATCTAAAGTGCTTAAGATTGGGCTTCTAAATTTATTTTTCATAATACTAAGAAAATACCAAGAAGCTGGTTGTTGATTTATTAATATATTAAAAATCTTTAAATTTTAATTCTGTTTGTTAATAAGAAATACTGAATCTCAAATTTAGTTCTTGATTATTTATATAATTATTCACTTTTTGAGCATTAAGTATTATTTTTTAAATGCTGTATTTTATTATATCCTTACTTTATTCTCAGAAAAATACTATAATATAAAAAAATACTATATTTTTTTTACTTTTAAAAATTGTTATAAAAATATTTAAAAATTTATATACAGTTCATTAACAATAAAATACTTTATTTGAAATTTTATTTTTATTTAAATTTGTTTTTTATTATTTCAATAATGATTCAGTTTGTTAGGATTGAAGATTTTTTTTTATGTATTTATTCTTGAGAAAAAAATTATATTTTAAAGTTTTGTTGAAAAACTGGAAAAATTTGAATTTTTTTTTTTTAAAATATATTAAAAATTACTCATTTTCAGTGACTGGTAATTTTTTTTTTATTTAGTAGTATGTAATTATATGTTCTATTTTTGGAGTTATTTATTAGCCTTCTTACTTGAACCTTTTATTTTTATAAATTTTACATAATTACAATATTTTTCATTAACGATTTATAATATTAAAGGCTTTAAAATGTGACAAAATTTCGATTAGAAATTACATAGAAAGTGACCATTAAAAAATTATTTATGTATATTGAAACAAAAATCTATTGGGAAAAATAAGAAAAAAACATTAGATAAAAATATCAAAACCTGAAAATGGATGTAGAGTCAGTACTTTGAAAGGAATATTTTTATTAAAAATAATTTTAAAGAATAATTATAAAGAATACTTTATAAAAATAAAATATTGAAGTAAGAAAAGCAATAAATTACACCTCAAAAAGTTAATTTTTATTAAAATAAGCATTGAAATAAAAAGCGAAGGGGGGGGGGGTGCTCTAACAGCTGCTATGATATAGAAGAAAAATTTTCGTTTCTTTTTCGTAGAAATATATTTTTAAGCAGTTTTCTTATTTCTTTAATATTCCTAGCGAAGTAAATTTCACTATTTTCCCAACTGAATGATCGAATGGTGAGTATTATATCTTGTCCATCGGTTCGATTATCTGTAGTGCACGAGTGACCGAGTGCGACGGCGCGGACGGGGAGTACCAGAGTGGTAGCCGCGACGCGAGAAGCCCCCAGCTGGAGGTGTGAAAGAGCTCTAAAGAAGCCTGGTCTAGCCGAGGATGGGACCTGGCAGGAGTCTGTCCTGGTGAAGAGAGTGGAAACCCTTGAAGGGGAGACGAGGGCAGTATCCAGAGGGAGGAGGCGGTGTGGTCTTAGGAAGAGGGATCAATAGCAGAGAGGAGGAGTGACGTCACACAGCAGGGAGGGCTGAATGAGTGAAGCCGGATGGGGCGGTCCGGCCGGCTGGTCGCCGTGACGAGAGACTGGCATGTTGCTGACCGAGCCGGCCGCCCTGGACGATATGGCAGAGGGCCCCGACCTCTCCCACCTCACCCCGGAGGAGAGGCACATCATTGAGTCCGTCATGATTAGGCACCAGCAGGAGGAGATGAGGGAGCACGAGATCATGAGGTAATTACATCTTCATCTTCTCTATCTGAAACACAAGTCAACTCAATAAATATATCAATATTTACATAAATAACAATCCAATATAAATATGTAGAAAAAGGGATCTTACAACTTGAATCCCACAACTTGTATATTAAATACCTATAATCAATTCATTTTATGTTGTAATTCCCTTGAAACTTCATTTATAACCACCACTCGTTGAAAACCCCACTTTTCTAACCTCAAAATGAACGCTATATCAAAAAATACTCCTTTAACATGATACCCTTTTCGCAACGACCTCATTTGATTTTACATTCCCTTTTTGACAAATGTATGCATCTATTTTCTCCTCTAATATTCCAGCATGTTAACAACTTAATAAGATCTTTGACCACCATCGTTCTTCAATTACCTTTATAAGTCTAACTCAACTCAATTCAGGACCAACTGTAGGTGAAAACCTAGCTCTTTTAAACTTGAAATAATCTGTAAATTCTGTGACTAAGCCATTGTCCCCTTTCCGAAACGACCTTGCTTGACTTAAGGGGGCCATTTTTGACAATCCATTATATATATTTTATTCTGTTGCATGTTATAGTTGGAGATCCTTTCAAAATAAAATTTGATACAATGGCATTTTGAAGCTATTACAAAGTTGTATTTTTCCTAATAACTTATTTTTTTCAAAATATGAATTCATACTATTACACAACGGCCGCATGCTAGTTCTTTCAATCAAACAATAAAAAATCTCAGGACTATATAATTTATCAATTTCACAATAAAAATTACTGTTAATCATTAGAAAACGGAATTACATAAAAAGTTAACCATTATTTTTATTTATGAATGAGTAAAAAGGGTTCCTCGATAGGAAAATATATTTCAAAATTGAATTTTCCTTTAAATTTCAAAAATAGTAGCTGGTATTTTTAAGTGTATAAAATTTTAATTCCCGTATAAAGATGAAGTCTGCGCGTGGAGAGGGTAAATATATTGTACTTTACCGATAAATTCAGTTTCCATAGATTTCAAAGTTAAATTTTCTTTCACAGTTTGCATAATTTCAAATCGACAGTTGTATTAAAATTTTCTTTCAAATAAACCTTTACACGTATAATAACGGCAATATTTTGTGTAATGGTTTCCCATTGATAAGATCTAGAATTTAAACCATCCAGTTGATTTATTAGTGATTGAGTCGAGTTAATGAGATTTTTTTAATTATATTTAATGACTATTTGGTTTAGTAACAACAGTCTCCTGTGAGTTCAGTGAGCTTGGTTACTTATCGTCAATGGCTGAAATATTGTATATAGATGATAAGGTTTGCTGGAATATCGATTTTTTTTTTTAATATTATTTTATTACGTAATATTACTATGTTATATCATTTATACCCCAGAATCGAGTTAAATGAAGAATTTAATGTACTTTCAGATACAAAAAAAAATATATTTTTTTTTTACATTATTCCAGTAAGGTTAATGGAATTTCGTTGTATCGGTTTAAACTTTTTCACAATTGTAAATACTTATCCCATAAAAATCCCTAACTAGTAAATTCCTGAATAGAAAATAAGCATTCCAAATTAATGGAAAAGTATCAATTTTATCGATTGATTTATTTTATTTTTTGTTTTTACATAAGTGATTTTACTCTTTTTTAAGTACTGTAGTTTTATGCAGGTTTTGATTAATTAAAAAAAAAATTAAAAATGTTTTAAATGCCTCTCTGTATCGGACAAATCGAGAATCTGGGCTGCGGGGTCGAGTTCTCCAGTATAACCTTCCCTTCTCCTACTCCCTAAAGTGGTTATATTCATTTTACTTAGCACAAAAATTTTCAAATTGCTATTTTGAACTTTTTTAAAAATAATTTATTCACCATTAATGTATATTCCTCATTCAAGTTATATGGTATGTCAAAACTCGGTCGATATAATTTTTCTAAAGAGTAATTATCATTATTATTCAATGCGCTAGTTTTTAATGAACTTCCTTTATTATTATGAAGTTTAGTGAAATTTGATAAGTTTTAAATGCTCTTATGATAAATTTAAATTATCTTTTTTTTTCTTAATGCAAGCCAAGTACAAGGTATATTACTGCTTTGCTTGAACAATGGCCTATCAAACAAAAAAATAAGTTTTGTTGTTTAAATAAAATGATATGTATCCAAGTTAAGTCTCAAAACACTCTTTATTATTCCCTTAACTGCTCAACGTTTCGGCCAACCCGGCCATCCTCAAGAACAATCAATCTTAAGTATAAATTTACACCTGATATTCAACAATTTATAAATTTTTTGCAGGCTATCCTGCCCCGGTTAATTTCAGTCAAATCACCCTATCTTGTCACTTTCCCGTTAAATTTTAAAACTTAATTTTTTTACAGATTCACCTACACGCAATTATCATATAATATATATTTTTTTATGATGATTATAAAATCTTATAGAGAGTAATGATAGTGTTATGTGAATCTGTAATTAAAATTTTTTTTAATTGAAAGTGTCAAAATAGGTTAGTTTGACTAAAATTAATGACCTGGGCCGAATAGCGTTCAAAAAGTTTTTAAATTGTTGAATATTAACTGTAAGTTTATATTTAAGATTGTCATTGAGTGTGGCCGGGTTGCTCAAAAACGTTTGAAGGCTAAGTAAATAATAAAGAGTGTTTTGAGACTTAACTTGTATACAAATTATTTTATTTAAACAAAAGGTTTTGTTTTAGTCTGGAAAAGACCGCAGTTCCAAAGATAGTACTGTAGACTGTGGTTACTTTATATACTGAGGTCATCCTACAGACTTTCCTAAAGCTATTAGAGTTGTTACAAATTGACAACAGTTTACGATAAAATCTATGGAATACCTCAAACACAAAATAAAGTAAAAAACACTTTTTTTTGTGAGATGTGTTATCATGTAAACATATTATATATATATATATATATATATATAATATAAACATTACTGTAAATAATAAATAATATTTACAACCTTTTTAAAAAGATGAAATTTGATATCTTGGTTTTTTTTTTCCTTTTCTTCAAAAATGTCTTCTTAGCTCACATATACATTATTTTATTTAAAAAAAATTATATATGTTAAAAATTGTTATTAGTGGTCAATGAATTCTATTTATGCATAATAGTGTATAAATTCACTATTAAACAAGTTAATTTTTAATCTTTAGGCTACGTTAAAATTTGCAATAATGTTAATTTTTAAAGATGTATTTTTTTTACTTAAAAATATTGATAAGAATCTAACTAATTTGTTAGTCTTTACAATTGCGATTACCAGTTTTCTTGAATGACATTCGATTTTTTTTTTTTTTTTTACAGCTAGCGTTTTCGGCGTTAGTTTTGTGTGTTTAATATTAAAATGCTTATTTTATGAATTACTGTTATATACGCATGAAACTTGGCATTGATGAAATGGAAGATTCCTATTTTTTTCATCTTTTCTTTTAAACAATCTTAATAATGTGTTCAATAGTAATAACAGTTGTTTGAAATTATATTCACAAAATAAATAAGAAAATTATGAATTAGTGACTAAATATCGTGCATTCAGGGTTACTTAAAAATTTCATTTGCTCTTTCCCTTAATAATAAATTTTTAATGTCTCAAATACTTAATTTAATAATGAATGTTCATTTCATTTAATGATTTTGTTTTTTGACCCAATTTTGCAAAACATTTTCATTGTCAGTTAAAACTTATTAACAATAATCATTATGCAGAATGTTACGAGTAAAGCTACATAGCAAGACCAATAATTCTCAAAGTTGCTCCCCGGAGCGCCGCGGTGCCATCTTAAGGGCGCCGCAAAATGTATGCTGACAAAAGTTCAAGAATTTAGCAACTTTCGAGTCTTTCGTTGTTTTCTATTCAATACGCATCTTTTGAAACGGCTAGGGCGTAAGCACTGCTCCCCACTTTTTCGCTGTTAAATGGGTAATCACTTTTATAAAGGATAGTTTTTCAATTATTCAAGAAAATCAAAAATTTAGAAAAAAAAAATCCGGGGGAGCTGCAAACCGAAAAAGATTGGGAACCCACGCTATAGACATTTTTTTAAAGTTATATAAATATTTTAAAATTTCTTTCTTAATTGTCATTATAGTAGCGCAGGCTGCCAACCATTACTGGGCACAAATTCCTACCCAACACTGCTTTAATACTTTCGTCACTCCCATGAACTTACAGCATTGCTACAAATTATTGGGTATAAAACTTAATCAATTAACATATTAATATGAATTACGAAAAACGTCCACACATATTTAAACTTATACCTCTGTGACATCCAGCGAATCTTTGAAATTCAGTAATGCTCTTAGCGGATACATGACATAACTTTAGTCCGACATTCATTGAGGTACTCGCTCTAAGAAAAAATGGTTAACAACAATAACTGAAGACATGAGTGAATTATGATGTTTTGTGACATTTTAGAAAAAAGTGAGATATGTCAGGAATGCGGTCAAGAAGAATAAATAGTTTTCAATTATTTATTGGTCGCCGACGTTTCGACCCAAAATGTAGGTCTTCATCAGGAATGTTGGCTGGAAATGTACACAAAGAACCAATAAAAAGTTGAAAACTATTTTTTCTTCTTGTTTTATGGAACTTTGATCACCTCTTTCCTTTAAATTCACGATCAATCGTCTATATACAATATTTTAAATAATCATTTCTACACAGTACTATAATTGTACTTGGGTTTTAGAAAAAACAGAGATTTTTGTCTTGATGAATATTTTAAAAATGAAGATGGTCAGGATTGCGGTAAAGAAGTAAAATAAAAAGTATTTAACTATTTATTGGTTGCCGAGGTTTCGACCCAATATGTTGGTCTTCTTCACGGATGTTGGTTGGATATGTACACAAAAAAACAATAAATAGTTGAAAACTGTTTTCTCTTATTGTATTGGTAACCCCTATCATCTATCTTCTTTAAATTCACGGTCAATCGTCTATAAATAGTATTTTAATTATTTATTTCTACACAGTCGGTACTTGTTTAATTTTTCTTAGCCTTAGGTTGTTTTCAAAAGTTAAAATTATCTTTATGATTGTAAAACAGAAATAAATAAACATTGAATTCAATTTTTTTTCCCCGATTCATATTTTTGTAGTAACATGGTACGCTCATTCTCTTGTTTCTTCAGTGCTCTCTAAATCTACATACAAATTCTAAATTGAGAAATAAACTAATACTTTTAGTTGCTTAGTTAAGCTTGAATAATAAATAAAAACTGAAAATGTTTCATTCTAAAATGTTACAAATGCTGCATTAAGGTACATACCAATTCGTACAATTAATGGAAATATCATCAAAGTCGGATTAACTGTAGTAGTTGTCAGTTTACTTTACTTGTCAGTTGTTTTTAACAAACTTTTTTAAACTGGGAAGGAAAAAAAATGATGTAACTCAAATTCATTCTGACATTTTCACTTTTGACTCAAGGAAAGAACAAACAAACGAATTTCATAGGTGTTCCAATTATGTTATTATAATTTATAAAATAGAGTACAATTAAAACTAGAGACAAGTATAATTATTAGGTTCACTATTGGTCTTTTCCCACAAGAGTTTTGATCATAATCAAACTGACGAGCGCATATACACTAGGTCTCTTCAGTCCCAAAACCTGTACCTTCCATGCCCCTACCAGTTTTATGATAATGAAAACTCGTGTTGGAACATGTCTTTTGGGTGTTTCCAAATTCCTAATTCTTTATCAACCTACCATAATTTTAAAAAAATTAATGTAAATTGTTTTATATTGAATGAGTTGCTTCATATTATGTCACTGGTTGAATTATCAGTGCGTTATTACTTACGTTCTATCCCATCGACCGTATGTTCTGCTCTTGTGGGTTATAACCTGACACCATTAACTTATTCGTATTTATGCTAATTAAGGCACTGACCTGTGGGGATTATCGCTTGAGCGGGCATAATGAGAGAAAATCGATATCTGTGATCCAATCAAAGCGTTAATAATAATCATATTATAATCATGGTGATATTGGTGAGGTAAAGTTGCCTGGAAATTTTTTTTTATTTTTTTACTTATTGACATTTTCTACTGTATTTACATACAAATACATCTAGTAAATGTGATGTTAGATTGCTATGGTATGATACAGACATGTAGAGAAACTACCAATTGGTAGCACTCTAATTGCATTTCAACATTAGAAGTTCTCAAGGCCCACCATCTTTTCAGGGGTCTCTGTCGATTTTCAGAAATGAAAGAGGAAGCAAGGTTAGAAACTGGTGAGTTTGGGAGTTTATAATGGAAGGTTTAAAATCTGATTCGGGCTAGATAGGTTACAAATGAAACATTAATATCTTCATGGATGATTTTATTCGTGGAATAATAAGGAGCTATGAGGAATTTACGAATGATTTTTGATTATAAGGATCGCATACGAGAGGAATTCGCAGGTTTAGTGGAGTCCCAAAGTTCAACTCCGTATGTCCAGATAGGCCTTATTATAGGCATTTAGATCAGTCTTTTGTAATGGATTCGAAGTTGGAAGTTTCGACGAACGAGGGTTGTGATATGGGATTGGAGAGTCTGGGATGCAACTAAAGGGTTATTATTAACTGCGAGCACACGTGTGTCATCGACATAAGTGGTGAGGATAGTTTTAGGATTGGTTGGGATGTCTGCTGTAATAAAAGTGAGGCCAAAAAGGCGTGCCTTATGATAAACCCAAGAGGAGTAGGAGCCAATACTAGCTGCCTTATGTTTCAGTTTAGATTACAATGGCGAAAATTCCCATTGACCTCAATGTAAATCTGAGCTCAGAGGGTGTGGCTTACTTCCCGCTTTTGATAATAATCGGATTCGGTATACCCATTCGCAACAACAATGAGTGGGTTGGTGAAGTCATACTTCAGTATCCATAATAGATATTTCTTACTAAAAACAACTGAGGTCATAGCATTTCGAAATTTACATGACTTAAGAAACTAACAGACTTCATCCTAAAAAATTAACCTTAGTTATTATTATTCTTACTTTTAAACCTTATTTGTTATTGAGTTTCAATATGAACTATCAAAATTTATTTTTCTTTTCGTATTTATTTTCTTTTTCTCAAAAGGACCAAATATCCCTCTTTGGAAAAACTGACTAATGGTTAAATTAAAATTTAGACTTTTTCATATTATTTAGCTTTATGGACAACATTGTTATTTTCGCCAGTTCATTAACTTCATCCTTGAGCAGTGCGAATCGGTGGGGTTTAATATCAATATACATAAAAAATAGATAATAATGAATTCACAAAAAGAGAGGTCAAAGTAAATAACAATAAATCAGTTTTATCGAGCAATATATTTACTTAGGACAGTCCATTTCATTTAAAGATAGAAAAAATAAAATAAATAGAAGGATAAGCATGGGAGAGGAAAAATACTAGAGCATGAAACACATTTTTAAAAGTCAACTGCTTCCAGGATTAATAGGGGATAGGGATCTATGGGGTAAAGTAATAAAGAACCTATTGTAAGCAATCATTTATATTTGTTCAAATATAAGTGTTATAAATTAAGTGTTCAAATATAACATAGAAAATACTTTAGTGAATTAAATTGGAAAATTAGTAATTTTAAAGTATTGGAAATATGTGTATATCCGGTTGTTTTATACAGATCTCATATATGGTCGGCAACAGGAAACAATTTTGAAAAATTGGCGTGGATATAAAAGCAATTTTCAAGAAGTATGATGGGTAACAAAACAAAAGACTGCAACAGAAAAGTACAGTCTACAATTAAAGTGAAAAGAAGCACATAAACCGAAATGGAGGTTGGCTGGTCACATTGCCAGACTTGACACCAGAAGATGATCTAAAATTGATACCGAGGGAACACAAGGAGAGAAAGATCAATCACAAGATGGCGAAATGAGATGAGTGCAAAAAGTGGGAAACTGTTACTAAGAATGGGAATCTATGGGGTAAAGTACTAAAGAACCTAATGTAAGCAATCATTTATATTTAAGTGTTCAAATATAACTTAGGAAATACTTTATTTAATTATTATATTATTTATTTAATTATATATTATTATAAATTAATAATTTTAAATTATTTAAAATAATTAAGTAATGAAGTTAAATTAATTTTTGTACATTCTTCATGTTTATAAACCGGACTCTTACCTCCCAAGGGAGAAGGTTTCAGTTATGTAAAGAATGCAAATAAAGCTATTACCATTATTTTTATGTTATTTAGATTATTCTTTAGGGTCCCTTATAATGATCTATTATTTCTTGGAAAGCACTGAGAACAGCAAGTTCTGAAATATCGATCGCACTCTGTTATCTGCTTAAAAGTGGTTTTCTCTATGTGGGTTGTTAAAGAGATAGCACACGAATAGTTCTATAACAAAAACTTCACTTTGTAGAAATATTGTAACGACTAAAATCACTCTTTTTTAACTCCAATTAATTATAAATGTTCGAATCGAGTAAATTGAAATCATGGTGTGTTGAAATGACTCATCATGAATCATGTTCGCGTATGCTAATGATGTAATTTATTCAAAGTTCGTATATCATGATTCTTGCGTTCGTGATTAGATTATTAGGATTCTTGAGTCCTTGGTAGCTTATTTAATTTATATTGATGAAGTAATTCCTGGTACGTTTATGCCTTTATTAATATAACGTCAGATTTATTATTAATGTTAATATATAATATTATGTCAGATCCAATGGTCAGGCTTCTAACCTTCATCAGCCCTATTCTCGGACATATAACTCATTCATAATTTATATTACGGGGAACAAGTGAATAAATAATTGACTCCATAATTATTCAAGCAAAGTAATTTTAATTACTCCATTGACCTTCACCATATATCATTTTTTTAAAAGTGAAATACATTGAAAGTCGAAAACAGAGGTTTTGAGATATTTAATATTAAACTTTTTTTAATGTTATGGAAATGGTAATTTACTTTTTATAAGCAGATCTTTATGATATAAATGAAGACTTTGGAGTTTAATCTTTTTAACATTTTTAACATTAGACTGAAAAAACCAAATGACTCAAAACTAGAAAATTTTGACATAATGTCCAACTTATCTTGACCAACGATATAGTTACTAGCCTTCTCTCGAATCAAAAAAAAAAAAAGTCATTCTTCTGTATGATTGTATGCCACAATTATTGTTTAAACGGAATCCTCCTTCTCTTTAAATCCCTTTAAAAAGTTTGATATTTACAATTATTTCTTAAGAAAAATCTTGAAAAAAAGTTATGTAGAAATGAAAAAAATTTGAACATAACCTACCAAAGTATAAATTTTAAGGTGAATTATATGTATTTATGAGGTTGTTTCAAAAATAATTTAATTTATTTAAAAACAAAAATATGAAATAAAAATCTATATCGGATTTTATTAATTAGCTGAGAGAGAGAGAGAGAGAGAGAGAGACGTATTTTATTCAAAATTTATATAATCTTTTCATTTTTTTGAGACTGGTTTTATTGTTTAAATAAAATAATTAGTATCCAAATCTCAAACATTGTTTACTATTTCTCTAAATTTATAACATTTCGGCCAACATAGGCACCCTCAAGGACAATCTTAAGTATTAAGTTACACCTCATATCTAACTGATAACCTTTTACCAGCAAATTAATTTTAGTCGAATTACCCTATTTTTTCACTTTTTCATTAAATTTTGAAACTTTATTATCACACAATATTTGTATTGTAAAGTTTTTCGTATTTTTCGCAGGTTTTCTTATAAATCCGTTTATTTATTTTCGAATAATTCGAAAACTATAAATCTCTCTGAACCTTTTTAATACCTCAATGAAAAAAAAATCTTGGGCCAATATTATTATAGATATCGCAACCGAATTTATTTTTGAGCTTGGTAGCACAAGCTGAAAGAAAAGTCATGTGACTGGGCATACACATTTTAAAATTTTATTTATAACCTTAACACTTCCTTCAGACTGTTTAATATTGTTTTATTAAATAAAATGTTATCCATTTTAGTCTCAATATATATACAATTTTAGAACCAAATCATTTAGAAAACAACTTCATGCAGGCTATTCTGCTGAGATCATTTATATCAATCCACAAATTTCCCTATTTAGTCAATTGTTCAAATTAAATAATTTAAGTTTTTTATTTAATGTGAACAATTGACTAATTAGGGTAATTTGTGGACTGATATAAATGGCCTGGGCCGAATAGCCTGCATGAAGTTGTTTTCTAAATGATTTGGTTCTAAAATTGTATTAAGATTGTCCTTGAGGATGGCCCAATTGGCCGAAACGTCGGACGTATAAAGGCATAAAAAAAATGTTTTGAGTCTAAAATTGACAAAATTTTATTTTATTAGACAATTTTTTTTTACTGTTAAAGTGAAATGAAACTGTTTTATACGGATTTGTTTTAAACAATATATATGTTTGAGAACCCTTAAGCTGATTTTCAAATTCCTTATATAAACAACCAAAGCATGGATGAGTGGATGAGAAGCCAGTGGCTATAACTTCGCTGATAAGGAATATTCGGCAATCAATCCTTACTACCTTGTTAATTAATGATAATTTCACAATTTTCGTTAACTAATAACTATTTTTAAAATCCGTCACCTCTATAAGTGCTTGAGTATGTATGTAAATGAGTATGGTGGTTTATTTAATTTATATTGAGGTGTTATTTTATGCATGGACTTAAACAATCGCCAACATTGTCTACTTCCCATAGAATCAGACCCAATGGTTTCGATTCTAACATTCATATATTCCATTATATTATCATATTCATAATTTCCACGATGCTCTTTTCTTCTTGATTGGCTTCAAACTTCGAGCTAGAGTCTCATTATCCATCCCTATCATTTGTTTTAACCAACTTAAAATTTCTTTTGGTATGCTATGGGTATGATTTGAATTAAATCGATGTATTTTTTTTTGTCCCATTTGGTTAATTTATATTAGATTTTTCTGTGGTATATATTTTATAAGTAAATCTGTTCCTCAGTTGAGGATGATAGATAATACCTGAGGAATTCATTTTTCGTCTGTTTCGGCATTTTACTTTTCCTCTTCGCTCTATAGACTAACAAGAGCCTGCATTAGTACTGTATTCATTTATGGATCCTTGTGTCTTGAAGTCATTTATTTATAACAACTTAATATTCAAAAACGAGACCGCCTATGATCATTCAAATTTAAGATCGATTCACACTATACGTTCTATCCCCTTACTGTCCCCCTTCCTTTCCATTCATATACCGTTTCCTAATATTAATTTCCACTTTTTATGAAAATGAAACAGAAAGTACAGTATGAATCGATCTTTAAATGAACTGTTATATTTAGCTGCTTTCACAACTTTTTTATTAACTGTAATAAACAAATGTAATCGAAGTACAAAACTGTGCTGTACAAAACTATAGAGCTTGGTAGTGGGACTAGCTACCCAATGGCTACAACCATTATTTTACTTGAGAAGGTCACGGAACCACCTTCTTTTCAGACAATTGAAGCAGTTTTATAGAGAAGATAAATTGCCGAGAAAAGTGAGGCTAAATCGTTGAGCCTTGTTGGCCATGGTGGGCGTGTCAGAGGAGTTAGGGCCCATTCACCGGCTGCCCTCTCTGTTTATATTACAGTTGTTGAGTTATTCTAATCTTATATACGAAGTTCTTCAGAATTATAAGAGCATTTTTTTCTGCTGAAATTGTTTTTATGTCCGTCCGGCATTCACGCAAAAAAAAAAAAAACATCAAAACTCTCAAAAGAAAAAATTACTAAATTTTGATTTCTGATGAAAATTCATGTTTTAGGTTTTTAAAGGAAGCTTAAAACGAATTTGACTTGATTTTTTCCTAAAAATAATGTATTTCGCCTACTTTACTGAAAGTGTCTTTTAGTTTTTGTAATTTTTTATACAATTAAACTGATTCAATACGATTTTCTTCTTATTTTATAGGAAAGAACAAATTGGTATGCAATTACTTTTAAATCCATTCAGAGTAAGGGCAGAAAACCAAAATATAAAAAATTGCTTTAATTACATTTTTCCTCGGTTCTTAGAGCGCATTAGAAAGAATACAATGACACTTTTAGAATATTTTTCAACAAAGTATCACCAAAAACGCTAATTGAATTGGCGTTACCACGTCCGTAATAGACCTCTCGTTGGTTAAGTTTATGGAACAGCTCTACTGATTCTAATCAGTTTTATTTTGAAAAATAATCTACTATATATTTAGATTGTTTGTTATAGGAAACCAATCGGGCATCATAAATAAATTTTATATTTTACTAGACTTTTTGCGAAACTCTACTTTTGTTTCCTTGATGAAAGTCATTATATTTAATTTTTATTATAGGATACTCTTCAAACAACTTTATGTAGTTTTTGTTATTATCTATTGAGTATAATGGACAGATTTATTTAGGCCTATTATACTATTACAAAATATGGCACTACAAAACTGTGTTATTACTCATTGTTGATAGACTTAATACTTTACATATTTTATATTTAACTTAAAACTGAAAGAGCTTAATATATATATATATTTTAAAGTTAATATTTAAATAAAGTTTCCATTTCAGTATTTAATGTATTGGTTTATTACATAACCAAACTTTTCCTAATCTAAAATTAAAATGATTGAAGAGTTGACTATTAGAGGGTTGCGTGGTAATCTCTTTAAGTTTATGGTTTAGCGTGTTTCTTTACCAGCGCGATGTTAAATATTGAGATTCATATTTCATAATTAATCTTTAATGAGTTGCTCAGCGATTCATTGATACGGTTGAATTCATGAATTTTTTTCCGTTCAAAAAAAAAATCCTAAATTTATGTATACAATTTTTCAATATATTACAGTTTCTAATTCTAGTTTAATATAAAGCAGTTTTTAGTACCGAGAAAAATGTTTAGTTCTTTAATATTTGAACGTTAGGAAATGCCCCTTTTCATAACTAAAGACGTGAGTTGATGAGGTTTTATGAAACATTTTAGGAAAAAAATAGAGGTTTCTGTTTTGAAGAATATTTTTCGTAGACCTTTCTAAATAGCACCTTGTTTAATTTTTCTAAATCTTAAATTGTAGTATTAATTGAGCTTTCCTGTCTAAAGTATGAATAAAGAAACATTAAATTAAATTTCCTCAAATTCATATGTTGTAACATAAAACTATAAGTTGGAAGAAAATTGTTGACCGTATGAATTAGATTGTAGGAATATAGTCCGGGTGGCGGTCAATAAAGGTATCAAGATAGTTAAAGAAAACTATGTATTGAAAACCAACGTTTCATCGAAAAAAACATAACGTCGTAATCTCTGTTACAATCTGACAGCCCTGAATTGTGGGGCGAAATGTTGGTAACAATAAATAGTTTTATTTTACTATTTTGATATCTTTATTGACCGTCATCCGGACTATTACTACAATATAAAACTTTAAAGTTTGCGACTGGTTGCCCATCGGTAGAGTCCAAGTTCGGAGCGTTGTGGGTTAGATTCCCACCTTGGGCAGTTATTTATTTCTCCGCCTAGGCTTGGCAAAAGGACCGCTAGGCCCACTTGCCAGACCCGTTACCATAGCAAACATAACACTTTTACATATTATGAATAATTTATTAATTTACACCCCACGCACATTCCGATGGTTAGACAAATTCTTCGGTTATTTAAAATATGAAGAGCTATGTCAAAGAGCTACGAATAAAAAAATAATTAATATTTTATTTATTTATTCTTATTTACAGCTGTAAATTATAATACATAAAAATTAATTAAAAAGTTATTTTTAACCTTATAAAATAAGCGCCATTTTTTGTTCCCTCTGACTTGCTATATACTTGACCGGCTTATCAATTTTTATTATCAATTATATATAGTTTTAATTAAAGTAATAAAAAATTGGGGTGAAATAACTTATTTTCTTCTCCTCTTGGGCTCTAGTACTAAAATGTGTGGACACATGACATACCCTTGTCACAAGCATTCTTTGTCTACAAATTTCCTACATATTTAAGCTTGTCCCAGCCATTCTAATCATCTCTATACGCTTACGCTCTAACTAGCCGATGTTTTGCAGATGTGCAGACGCACCTTTAGCGTTCTCGCCAACAATCTCCCCTAGATGATAGGTTACTAGGTCATCCAGGCGTGACCTGGGATTAGCTTTTCTCCATGACATCCCCACACTCTATGGATCGAAACTTTAATTGGAATGAAGTATAGTTTTAAATTAAAATCGATACACATAAACTATTATAAAAAAGTTTGAAGATAAAAAGCAATTAATATAATTAATTCAAAATGAGATTAATACAGAGTAATAATTTTTAATTATTATGTATTACTATTATCTATTTATTAATGGAATTGAATTAGTTAATTAACTATTCAGCATTTTTTTCTTCTTTTGTGTTGAAAATAAAAGTATTGATTTTTTTCAGTTCTTAAATTAGCTAAGCAAAAAAGTGTACTGTTGATTTTTTTTACATAGATTAATTTTTGGCAGCACAGAATTTAAGTAAAGTATTAAGTTTACCCAATAAGTTTTTACTTTCACTTACCGGTATACGGAACATATAGTAAGTGGAGGTACTGCGATATTGGAAAATTTCGAATAGTTTTCTACGGAAATATACGTTTTGAGACCTCAATATATAATACTCGTTTATTTATAGGGACCCCTTAAGTTCAAATAACCAATTCTCACAAAACGATCTGATGTGAACAACCTAACTCACTAACGAAAAATTCTAAGAAACTGAATTTGATTAAACTTGGTAAATCTATGTACAATTAATTAGTCTTTAATACCAAATAGGTGTTATTCTCATTGAAATATTCTTACAGCGCTTAAACGACGAAATAAAAAAAATCCTCCTTTAATTTTGCTTATTTGAAATAAAAAACAGTTTCATTGTTAGAAATAATGAAAAAAGGACTAATACAAAATAATAAATAATTTGGTTTATAATTAAAGGAAAAATAGAGAAAGGTAGTTCGAATAAGAAAAATCGCATTCCCGAAGCATTGTATCCGTTATCTTTAGTCAAACTGTTATTATTTGCAGGAAAAAATACGATACTCATTATTTTCTCCTCGAGAAAACCTAAAATATTATTTTTTATTTATAGTATTATTGTGACTGAAAGTTTTATGATGGGTGCACAACACCAGAATTTTAAAAATCTTCTAAACCATTGAACTTTCTTCAATAAAACAACAAATTTTGGGAGTTTTACTGATGTGTTCGATCGTGAGTCTCTAAGAAAACATTTACAGTGAAAATGATAGATATTATAATAACTTGAGTAGACTTTTGTCCAATTTTGAACCAATCTTAATAGTACAATACCCTCTGAGGAGAAAAAATTATTACAGTTATTTCACCCCAATTTTTTATCACTTTATTGAAAACTATGTATAATTAGTTTGATGAGCCTGCCAAGTATAGTTAGAGGTAATACGAAACAGTGGCTGTTTCAAAACTTTAATAAAATTAAATTATTCGGATTAATAATAAATCATTCGGAGCTCAATATCTTTTAAACTACCAATCCCATCGAAAACCTAAGAAACCATCATTTAATGTAGAATAAATTTGCTAAAAGTGATCCATAATTCAAAGTGATAATAGCCAATTTTGAATCAATCTTAATAGGACAATAGCCCAAGAGGAGAAAAAAAGGCAGTTACCTCATCCCAATTTTTGATTACTTTAATGAAAACTATGTAGAATTACTAGTCAAAATTGATGAGTCTGCCAAGTATAGGTAGGGGGAATAAAAAATGGCGACTGTTTCAAAACGATAAAAAAAATTAATTTTTCATTCGGACCTCCATTTCTTAAAAAGTAGCCACAACATAAGAAAACCTAAGAGAATGTCATTTAAAGTAGAGTAAATTTGCTAAAATATAAGCCCTGACAGAGCTATTTACGTTAAATAGTTTTCTAGAAATAGCTTTTTAAAAAGCAACATTTCATAAAAATGTTGTACTGAAAGATCAGTAGTTAGTCAATTTATTTTGAAAAATTTATATCTCAAAAACAATTTGACGTACAGATATCTATTAGCACTCAAACCAAAGCTAGTTTAATGAACTATAAAGTAGTTTATGATGTTTATCTTCATAGGAGTAATAGTTTACATGAAATTTGCTAAAATAAATAGATTTATAGTTATTCTGACTAATTTTCATTTGCCAAATTTATATTCATATGTGAATATCATAAAAACTATTACCCCTACGAAGATAAGTGTCATAAACTACTTTATAGTAAGTTAAATTTCCTTTATTTTGAGTGTTGGCAGACATAAGTGCGTCTTATTGATCTAGAGATACATTTTTTCAAAAATCCAACATTTTATACGAACAACTAGTAATTAATATTTTGTGAGTGTATTTTGTTAAATATCATAAAAACTACTACTAAGAAAACCTAAGAGAATGTCATTTAAAGTAGAGTAAATTTGCTAAAATATGAGCCCTAATAAAGCTATTTACGTTAAATAGTTCTTGAGATACAGCCTTATAAACAGAAACATTTCATACAAAATACACTAAAAAAAAACTGTAATTAGCAAATTTATTTTGAGAAATCTATATCTCGCTACTATTCGACCTACAGATGTCTATTTAAACTCAAATTAAAGCTAGTTTAATGTGCTATAAAGCAGTTTATTACGTTTTGTCTTCGTAGGAGTAGTAGTTTGAATACCGTCAACAAAATTAATTTACAAAATGTTGATTTCTAGCTGTTCGGACAAAAACTTTGACATATGAAAAAATATATCTCAGGAAACATAAGACGTACAGATGTCTGCCAACACTTAACATTAAAGCTAGTTAAGTGTACTATAAGTAGTAGTTTATCTTCGTAGGAGTAGTAGTTTTCATGGTGTTCGACGAAATGTTGATTTCGAACTGTTCTGCCAAAAATTTTTTTGATTTATGAAAACAATACTGCAGGAAGTATTAGAGGTACAGATGTCTATTAGTACTCAAATTAAAGCTAGTTTAATGTACTATAAAATAGTTTATGACGTTCCTCTTCGTAGGAGTACTCGTAGTAGTTTTCATTATATTCGACAAAATAAATTCACAAAATGTTGATTTCTTCTTGTTCGAATAATATTTTCTATTTACGAAAAAATATATCTCAGGAACGCTAAGCTATACAGATATCTGCGTGCACTCAAACAAAGCTAATTTAACTTAGTATATAGTAGGTTATGTTATTACACTTATCTTTGTTGGGATAGTAATTTTTATGATATCCGCATATGAATATGAATTATACTCATGAAAGTTTGTTCGAACAGCTATAAATCATTTTATTTCAGCAAATAAGGTTTTGAAACAGCCGCCATTTTGTATTTCCCTAACTATAGTCAGCGGACTATACCCTAAATAATCAAAAATTTGGTCGAAATATGTGACTTTTTTTCACCCGAACTTTTGTACTATGGACAATGATTCTATATACTTTTTTTCTTTTATCTATCTTTAATTAACATGATATTATTCTATTATACCGAATTTGCGAACATTCATGGAGTTATTCGTTTATAATATTAGCATTTGAAAATCATGAAATAATGGTTGATATATTATTAAGACAAAAAATGAAAAAGCAAAACTGAATTTTAAAGTTTGAAATCTTTCTGCAGAATTAATTAATTGGCTTAAAAATGAAAGAATATAATAAAAACATATAAGGAATGTAATTGTTCATATAAACCAACTTATATCATGGATGTTTTATATACGATAAAATCCATATTTTAACTGTCTAATTTACAACAAAAATGATATTATTAGTTTTATTATTATATGAAGTATTATTAGTAAAGATAAGGTATAAGGTAAAATCTAGCTGGTTGGTAGTGATATAATCCCGGTGGAAGACAGCCCGAGAGTAGCGGAGATAGGCTAGCATCTTTTCTCCCCACCTCTACTACCTCTCCCAGAATCAATATAACAGTTCAAACCAGAACTGAATTATGTTCATATTAACTTGTAATTTTGATCGAATTTATTTAAATTTTATTAATGATTAATATACTATTATTATTTGTGTTATCTATTATTTAAAAGAATAAAACAAGATATATGTTCTGTTACAATTAAGTATGTGACCTAATTTCAAATATATTCCATCAAATACCATTTAACTTGGCATTCGTGTTAGTTACAGAGAACAGTACATCCATAAATAATTAAAGACAATTTTAAATCTTTACTTTTTCTTTTTTATATACCATGATCGATTTTTATATTTTTGTTACATTAAGCATTTTTATCGAATCCAGATTATAAAAGTATATTCAAAACGAATTTCGTACCATAGAGCATATGCGGAAGAACAGAGACACACAGTCTTCATTTCTTTGGACTGCAGCCGGGCCTTTGAAAGTGTATCACACCCATTCCTAATTCGTTGACTACAGAAATACAAGTTTCCCGCCACTTTATGCCGAATGATTGAAAGCTATCTTAGCGGAAGATCATTCGTAGTACGCGTCGGCGAGGACTACTCCACGCCAGTCCCCACTACATGTGGAAGTCCAAGTCTAAAAAGTATATTAATCCTATTTGTTGTCTTCACGGCGCCTGTCGTCGCGTTGGAGCACTAGGAGCAGTGGTGGCAGCCTATGCGGACGACATTGGTATCTACACCACCAGCGCCAAACATCATTTGACACCATCATAGATACCCTTAGGGACGTAGGCATTCGAGTAAACCCGGCGAAGACTGACGCCATTGTAATGTCTTATCAAAAAGAGAAGAAGAGCAACCTACCAAAAACATTTACGGTGAAAGATGAAGTAAAGGTTTTTTCAAACTCCATCCTTTAGCTTGACATGACACAGGATAGGCACCTAACCTTCTCCAATCGCGTCAGGGAAAGGATGAAGATTGCCAAGCAAAAATCGCCTAGGCTGTGCCACCTGCTCGCGTCACCACAGCTGCCTCTCCGACTGAAGCTGCAAATATGTAAGGCTATTATTCGTCCGATGCTGTTCTATGGTGCACCTCTACAAAACAACACTACAAAAACTCCAGAGCTACCAGAACTCCATCGTTCGGCGTATCGTCTGAGGCACCACACTGCAGAGGGCCAGGTACAGTGCTATCCACTAAGAACTCCCCTCTGTTCCGGAGTTCATATGCCGGCTGCGCATCGAGTTCTTTGATGGGCTGAAGGCCTGTGCAAACCTACTCTTCCGGGAGATTGCCTACTCTTCCTCTAAAGTACCTTTAATTTTCTTTATATTATATAATTTATGATCTCTCATTGTCAGTGCTCGTACAAAAAAAAAGATAATTTTAAACTATGAAAGAACTTCGATTATTAACTAAATAAAGTAAAACTTTCTTATCTTGAAACCGAATTTCCAGAAATAAGAATAGTGCATAATAATAATTGTATTTTTTTATGTTTTGAAACAGCTGCCATTTATTATTCCCTTAACTCTACTTGGAAGACTCATCAATTTAGACTAATAATTATGCATAGTTTTCATTAAAGTAATCAGAAATCGGAGTGAAATAACTGCCCTTTTTTCTCCTTGGCTCTTATGAGCCAGGAGGATGGATGGATTCACTCCCCATCTGATACATAAAAATCAATATTTGTTTATTTGTGTTTCATGCTGCTCATCCGATTGTCATGGCGCTTTTTGCTAAACTTTCAGAATTTCCTCTAGATGATTATAGGCTATACCGATTTCTCCAGTAAAAAAAATTATTAATAAAACTAAGCACTTTGGGCGCGTTGTCCAGAAAGTATACATTTTTCTTACCGGTTCTTGTACTATGGGTGTTTTTTTAAGCCCGATAGAACTTGAAATTGTAAAAAATAACACAAAAAATTAAATTGTAATCAAAATTTTTTTTTTATTCGAAAGATCAATACGTGACATTAACATTTGAAAATGATTTCGGGCATATGGGCACCGCGGCTGTTCTTGACGAAGCGCATTCTGTAAAATTGTGTTCAGCGATGAGGCGCATTTTTGGCTTAACGGGTTTGTTAATAAGCAAAATTGCCGCATATGGTCGTGCGATTTGACACCTCTCGATTATTTCCTGTGGGGCTACGTGAAGTCACTGGTTTATGCTGATAAACCAGCAACAATTGACGCCTTGGAGGCCAGCATTGTTCGTGTTATTCGTGACATACGGCCAGCAGTGCTCGAAAAAGTGGCCCAAAATTGGACGTCCAGAATGCGCTTCGTCAAGAACAGCCGCGGTGCCCATATGCCCGAAATCATTTTCAAATGTTAATGTCACGTATTGATCTTTAGAATAAAAAAAAAATTTTGATTACAATTTAATTTTTTGTGTTATTTTTTACAATTTCAAGTTCTATCGGGCTTAAAAAAACACCCTATATGTGGAGTCTGAGTAAGTGCGTTGAAACCCGAAACACTCTACTACGGTTATTGAATATGTGAATCAGGCTGCAATGTTCATTCCACGTAGTGCAGTGCAGTGAGGGGCAGTCTTTAATTATTCATATTAATGAATCACTCAAAAAATCTACAAAACTGCTATGTGAGTTTTAAACTTGAACTATTGAATATCTTCAATATTATTCGGCCCTAAGTACAGGAATTGCTTCTAAAACAATTTGACTCTTATAAAATTGATATTTTTTCTATACAAGAAATCCGATTGACGGGGAATGGCATCTTAGAAACCACCAATATGGTATGGAAAGTATTTTCTGTGAGCATTTGAGAGGGCTAGTGATTTTAGGACTGCTGGTGGGGAATAATATTTGTGTGCGCGACCGGAATGGATGACCGTTATAGAGAATTTCAAATATATTAAAATTATGCCTTAAAATTGTCCGTTAAGATGGTACCACGCTATAGAGAAGTGTCCGTAATAAGAGGATTATATGAATTTATAAAATTATTTATATTTGCCATGAAGAAGTTGTTTGACTAGTTATTGTGCTGTATGTTGCCTATGAAGAAATCCATATGGAACCATATTGTCCTATTAGAAGACAATTAGTTGGGGAGATGAAGAGCGGTAGTTGGTTTTAGGGAGTATAAATAAGGTTAAATATCGACGGGGAGTGAGCTGACCTAGATTGGATCGACCGATACTTGGCCTCACATTATATCGGCCGCTGTAGTGGCAACTTGCTTCCCTTGCATTTTTTTCAAGATTAAGGGTTTTCTAAACTTATAATTTGTACTCTGTTATCTTTTCATTATTTAACTAGATACTATATATAATTATTTCTTTTTACCTAATTTTCGGCCCATTCAAAAGGAGAGTAATGTGTTTTAGGGTGTATCATAACCATGGGATACTCGTTTATAGATCTGTTACCATTTTTTGTGCGGACTGCTCAATCTATTTTTGAATTAGAGTGCTCTAATTACTAAGTTATAGTCTGTGAATATTTTTAAATAATATAAAACATGGTATTTTCTCAAATTTTATTTATTTAATTATCTCTGTTATAGACTAGAGCCGTACAGATGACAGAGAGGTTTGTCCTAGTAACGAAATTAAAAAAATATATCAATTATAATAAAATATATCAATATAGTCTCAACATGTTTATTCCAACGTTTCAGCCATCCTGGTCATTCAAACACCTTATCAACAATAACAACAATTAAATGTACTATTGATAAGAGTGAATAGATAGTGTAAGTTAAATCAAATTATAATAAGTGAAATAATTGATAAAATAAGTTAAATTGCCTAAATTATATTTTTAACCAAGACAGGATAGCCTGTAACCTTTTCATAACTTTGTTGAAGCTGTGGTGTTATAATTAAGAAATCCTTGAGGATGGCCGAAACATTGAAATTGTAAGAGAATAAACATGTTGTGACTATATAGATATATTTATTATAATTGATGAAAAAAACAGTCTTGAACAAGAAATTCAATTTTATATATATAAGTACAAGATAAAAAAAAAAAAGAAAAGAAAACAATTAAAAAAGAAAAATCTTAGTGTAAAAAAGAAAAGAAAATTCTACTTAAAATATAATTTAACAAATAAAAAAAAGACAACTTGGTGTAAATTTTAAAATTACAAAGATAATAAAATAATACTGTTTAAAATACAATCTATAAACATTTCTTTAGGGAAAAATTAAGAAACATTGAAAATATTGTTTAAAAATAAACTGTCAATAAATTACCTTTAATTAATATATTTTATAGAAGAAAAATATCTTCATAATCAAAATTAAATTGAAACATTTTGAAAAATGATGAATAATTAATCTTATTGTTAATTATTAAATATTATTATTTATATTTGTCTAAAATATCCTATTTTCCACATATTATTTATAATAGTATTGCATATTATTTTCTAAAATATTCTATTATGTTTACGCGCTTTCTCACAGTTCTTATAAAAATGAAGAATACTATGCACTAAGAAAAAATCATTTTATTATTTACTTTTATCAGTAAGGCATAGATAGGTTTGCAGGTTGCATATTAGGGCAAATAATAGAGAAATGAAAAAATCCCCAAAAAACAAAATAAAAGACGGCAATCCTCTGAGCATTCATATTTATTTCGTTACCTATCTGTTCTGATAATGAGCAGCATCATATTTTAACATATAGAAGTGTTCTGACTTATATTAGAAGCACTGGCTTTATTTTTCTCATAGCAGAGGCCTACCTAATCTTGAAGATATAAAGATCATATCTGGGCTGGACGGAGTCACGGAATATCGATGGATTTAACGAATTCTCTTTACAAAAACCGCAAAAAAAATAAAGTTTTTTACCACAATTTTAATGGATTAATAAATGTATATCAAAAATTTGGTGTGGTGCGATATGGACGTGAAGATATTTTGTAATTATTCAGTGTAGCAATACTTTCTCCTATTCATTTTCCAAATGAACCTTTCAATTAGCAGATTGATTAACTCAAATTTCAAACACTTTTAATAATATTACTCGTTTCAAAAATATGACAGAAATATAAAAATATAATAGTTTACTAAAAAACATTCTTCACATCCTGTCGACTGGAAGGCTCAGATATATGTAGCTTAAGTTAAATTAAAAAAAAAACTATTTCATCACTCTCGTGATGATATTAACTTACGGAAAAAAAACCTCATTGCGCATGCGTCTTTAACGTTTGTCTCATTTTATTTTCGTCATTTCGATTATTTTCTGAGACTTAATATTATTTCTTCTAAAATTTTTTCTTTCCAACTGTATTTAACTCTATGTTACAACTCTCATTTCTGAAATTGTGTTTTTAACCTAGAAAAACTATTTTTTCCTATTGTCTCCATAAGTTGATAATCGAACCGTTTCATAGCCTATGTTTATATTATTTTGTTACATATAAAAAGTTAGCAATGCTATTTCCTATCCTAAATAGAAAATAAAAATTAACATCAGAAACAACTGTTCTTATTTTTAAAACAATTCTCAGGCCACTGCTGATGTATGGCTGTGAAGTCTGGGCATCCTTCACGAAAAGGAAAAAATTACAATCTTTTCAAAATAAAGTCGTAAGAATTGCAGGGGATGCTCCTCGGTTTGTAAGAAACATTTAATTGCAACGGTAATTACTAATAGAGACAATAGAGACTATATTAAAAAAAGGTTCATGAGGTTCCCCTCCCAGTTACCTACAGTTGAAAGAGCAGTGACCTACAACTTGGAAAACCCAACCACGACCCGAAGACTGAAGCCCAGGCTGCTGCAGGACATCCTGTTATAAATTTTGTATTATCAGTTCTGATATTGTCACTCTAAAATTTTATTTTATCCTAATTTTTTTTTTCTCTTCATCTTTTCTTAAGTTCACTTTTTTTTTCATTAGAAGTCAATTATTTATTTTGTTAAATCCATAAATGTCATTGTTTTTGTTATTAACTTTACTTTTTTCTTTTGTTAAGAATTATTATTTTAATCTATTTATTTTAGCTTAGTTTTTTTGTTTTATTTATAACATTGAATGTAGTTATAGGTTTCTTTTGTATGAGACCCCTCCCCACCCCATAATCAATTGTTAAAAAAAATGTTCCTCTTACATTAACCACAAGGACCACCAAGACCCACCAAGCCGATCTGGTATTAAATAAATAAATATATAAAAATATTACATATAAAAATGTGAGATAGGTATTTATTTAAAATAAACAAAATAAAACGTACTTTAGAGGAAGATTTTTTGAAAAACCTCATTTAAGCCCTGTCTAGATATTTCAATGAGAAGATCTATTTAATATTAAAGATCACCTAATTGTACATTAAACATGAAATTTTAGTTTCGTTCAACTTCTCATTTTTGAGCTAGGCTGGCTACATAGATGATAGATAGAGACGCATATTTTGAGAGACGGTCATTTTGACTCAGGGGATCTCAAAACGTATATTTATGTCCTAAACTCGATTTCAAAATTTCGCACTATCACACTATTTTCCCTTACTATATATTCCGTATATAGGTAAAAATAATTTAAGTAAAAACAGCCTGGACATCCCTTCTACTCCTGCGTGTATAGTTGATGATCAAACCGTTTCATTGGCTGTTAAGGACCGACAAATTTTGAAATTGGTAATTGCATTGCTATATTTAAGAGGAAACTCAATTAAGTGTTTCATAGATATTGCTCTTTTACTACTTATTCTATTGCTATCAGGTTGTCGTAGGTTCGTGCATTATTAGTTCTTGGGATCACTTACATTCTTTCTGTTGAGATTTGTTCTTCAGTCCAATGGATGGTCTTCTAGTTTCGTTTTCCAATAACAAACCGTAAAATTCAAATGTTACCCTGGGAAAAGTCTTTTTCTAAAATTCTCAAGTAGAATTTAACGATCTGAAATCGAATGAATTTATCCACTAATCGGTGTATTTAATCGTTCTGTAATTATGAATGTTTTCTCATTTCGCTGAACGTGTAATATCCTTATTTATCTAAAACATTGAGTAATATGCAATCGTTTTTCTTAATCCTATCAAAAGATATCAAATTATTGTGAAAAGTATTGGTAAAACTAATAAAATAAAAATTCAAAAACAGGTATTTAAAATTTAAATCATTTATTGATATAATAATTAGGGAAAGAATGAACTACCAGAACCACTAAATAAAACTATTTTTAAGATCTACTGCCTAACAACAGCTCTCAAGTCCAAACTTTCAAATTGGAAGATGTTTTTGTCTGTAGAGTAGCTAGAGATATACACGAATTGAACGTAGGTGTATTTACCGGGAGTTGTACATTTGAAATTTTTATTCGAAATATAAAATTCTGTTAAGGTTATCCCTCTGTCCCCACCCTTCTCCTAGTTACTCAGTTAATTTGAATCTGTTTTCTAATTGAAATTTTTAAGTTATAAAATTGTGCCACGGCACATTACTTAACTATAAATTACATTTTATAAACACTGGAAGTTATTTTATTTTTTTGGATATCGTGGTATTAATAATCAACCTGTAGCAAGCAGATATTAAACACCAACAAAAGTTTTATTTTTCTGTTTTAAATTCTGTTTGACTATTATTATCATAGTGATCATAGTATCTCAAAAAATAAAATAACCAAGTAATGGAATTTTTGGTGGAATAATGAAGCTGTGCAAAATTTTTAATTTAATTATTTTTTTGTTTAAATTAAATTTTAATTATAATAATAATAACAATAATAATCTTTATTTATTCTGGGATTAGAGTAAATTACAAAATAGAGATGAAATTACAAGCTGTCATAAAATAAAATAATACAATGAATTTAAAAAGATACAAATAAACAACAATAATTATCAGAATATATAGAATAATGATAAAACAAATAAAATAAAACCACTTGTCATATCATAAAACATAAGATGACTTCTGATAGTAAAGAAAAAAAAAAGAATGATAAAAAATCAAATACAATTAAACTGAAAAATAATAAATAAAAAGAGATAATTTCTGCTTGTGAACATATTTACAATTGTAAACGAAAATCTAAGACATAAAATACAGAAAAAATATAAAGCTTTATTGAAACTTTCAATTGTTATTCTTCCGGAATTGGGTGGACAGAAGGTAGTCGAAGATCGAAGATACGGGATTTGAAAATTAGAAGGGTATTATACATCTGATGCTATCGGTTATTCGAATTTTGAAGCTTTTGGTGTAACTCTTCTTAAAGTATGGGTTTTCAATCTACTGAATTAATTTTTTTTTTTTTAATAATTTATTTATTGATATTTACAACTGTATACATCAAGTAAATTTGCTGTAACTGATATTATGACATGATAAAAACATTTGGAGAATCTACCCATTGATAGAACTCCAAAAACATTTCTAAAGGAGAAGATCTCGAGGCCATCTTCTTTTCAGACGCCTAGGAGGATTATTAGGTAGTGAAGGAGAAGCCAGGTTAGAAACGAGTTGGTTTGGGTGGTTGGGAAGTTTATTATGGAAGGATTGGTATCTGGTTCTGGCCAAATCGGCAACATAGGGGACATTGAGGTCCTGATGGATGATTTGATTTCTGACAAAGTAAGGAGCATTAAGGATTTTGGACTGTAAGGATTGGATTCTAGAATTAGATGGTTTAGTGGAGCCCCATAGCTCAACTCCGTATGTCCAAATAGACCTAATTATAGTCATGTATATCAGTCTTTTGTAATGGATTGGAAGTTTGGACCGTTTGTCTAGTAAATGTTCTGAAGAAATCTGAGTGCCTTTCCTGTCTTTTCAGTCTCGTGTGAGGATTCCATATCAGTCGTTTGTCCAGATTTAGTCCTAAGCAAAGGATCTGGTCAACAGGAATAAGTGGGGTATTATTAAAAGATACTGTAGGGCAAGACGAAGGTTTACGACGAAGGGTAAATGTGATTTGGTGGGATTTATTGGACTTTATTTTAATCCTCCAGTTTTGGCACTATTCTTCGAGGGTGGTGATGTGGGATTGGAGGAATTGGGATACAATGGAAGGATCATTATTCACTGACCATAGGCATGCGTTATCGGCATACGTGGTGAGAATAGTGTTAGGATGGGTTAGAATGTCAGCTGTAAAAACTGTATAAAGGATAGGACCAAGGATACTACCCTGAGGTACATCAGCAGACTCCTGTCCAGGACCAGACTGGTCCTGATGGATGATTTGATTTGTGACAAAGTAAGGATCATTAAGGATTTCTTGGGATAATAATTTAGAGTTTATAAAAAAAAATCCACAACATTTTTAAGAGAAATTTTAATTTAATTATAAACGAATATTAATAAGTAATTAAGTGCACAGACCTCTTTTTAATTATTAATTTAATACTAATTACACGCTTTAATCTCCATTTGTTAAGTTTTCCTTTTCGTATCAGTATACAATATACAAAGTACAATTTTTCTCTATGTAATTCATTAGATATGTTTAATATCTGCCTATATATACCTAAGATAAGGCATATCTTATCAGTACGTTTGCAAATAAAAGGACCTATTTCAGTCATTAGGGATTATTTAACATTAATTTTATTACCTCAATTAGCTTTTTTCTTTATCAACGATTAAAGATTCTGTTTGAATTGGTGATAACAATAAAAACAATATTTTCTGGAAGCTTGGTAATTTTTAAAAGAAGTAAATTTGCAAACTGTTATCCATGGCTTCTTTAATTAAATTCATTTTTATGAAAGAAGAAGTTATGCAAAAACAATTAAGAAGTTCCTTTCCTACGATTAATTTCTAATTAAATATGTATGTCAATGAAATATTTATGTTTAATATATTTTTTAAATACTATAAAGTATTTCTATCTTCATGTAATCGTAAATAAATAAATAGTGGTTTTTATTGGATGAAGGGCTAATGAAAACACCAAACAAATCGTTATTTTTTCTAATTATTTTCCTACATCAATTTGTTTTTTTACTTTATTTTGTATTTGTATGATTTTCGTTTACTAAGAAGCAAGTAATCAAAACAGTTTTGATAAGTTCTGTTTAAAAAAAAATATAGTGAAACTCATCTGCAATGTTTTAAAAAAATATTGTTACGTAAGAAAAATAGAAAATAAGTAAATGAAAATGATGAATTTCTTTAATCATTATTTAAGCTTATATTTACGCCCCGTTAGATTTTTTTTTTTTTTTTAAGCGAACGAACATATTATACATAACAAGGATATTCATGATCTTTAGTTTAACATGTTAAAGACCGTTAAATAGAGAAATATTTACTTCGTTTAGAATGTTAAAACGGTATGTACATAACATTTAACGTTGTTGAGAGTCTCTTAATACGTCTGCTAAATAGAGAATGACGTCACGCAATTAACCAGCTGAGCTCGCCACCATTTTGTCTGCTGTTTTGTTAGAATAGTTGCTCACAGTTCATGTTATACTTGTGTTGTTTTTAGACTTTTTTAAGACTTTAATAAAGTAATGAATACAAATAAAAATTCTATAAGATTTTGGAAGGAAAGGTTACAAAGTTGCCCAGGAAATCCGCTTGGAACTCCTCTGGATTTAATAGCATGTGCTATATAACATAGACATTAAATTGGGCTGCTCACAGTCCTATAATTACAACATATATGTATGTATGTGGTCCGTCTTTGCTCTTTGAAGTGAAGTATATCTCAGTATACCGTTCTGAAACTGTTGGAGCCTCTTGGTCGTTGAAGGTGCCATGCTGGTTGACCTATGTCAGTATAGGTGCTCCGTACTGCAGCGCTGGCCTTGACACACTTATGTATATCATTAATTTGAGATGGAAAGAAAGATTGGGAGAAGTTAGCTTGTAATTAAGCCTGTAAGACTTGGTCCTTACGTACTTGATCTTATTGCAGTGACCAGCAAGCGTCAGTTGTCTGTCTAGGTTGGCACCGAGATATACTATGCTGCCTGCTGGTCTATTCTCGTACCCTGCTATTTTGTAAAGAGAGGATGGTTGTGCTACTGGAAGGAGTAAATAATATAGTCGGTCTTCTTGGGATTAACTGTAATATTCAACCCTTCCAGTTTCTTGTTTTTTCCGCAAAAGACTTCTCCGACTGCCGTAGAGCTGTATTCATTGAACTACTGTAGATGGTTACATCATCGGCGTAAGCTACTCCGAGAAAAGTTTTGGAGATAGAGCAGACCCCTGGGGTACCCCACAGGTGAGTGGAACCTCTCCGGATACCACTTCGCCGACTCGAACCCTTAATGAGCGGTACTGCAGGAATGATCTCAGTAGAGTGTATAGCTGTTCTAGGGATTCTGCCTTCTTGCTTACTTCCTGTAGTTTTGCCAGGTATTGATCCGGGCAGAGGCCGGCCTGGAAACCAGTCTGCTTCGGTGGGATTTGCTCTACCTCTGAGCAGAAGGTTTTGAGATAATTAAGAATAATTTTCTCAAAAACCATGCCTAGGTGTAGAAGCAAGCTTACTGGTCTTTGGTCGGCAGGTTGAGATCTATTCTTCATGGGTTTCAGAAGCTAGAAGAGGATAGCTAGTTTCCATACCTCAGAAGGCAGGATTTGTAAAGGTTCGTAACATGAGCTATTCCTCTCCTGGGCAGCTGCTTTAAAAGTATTGTTTGTATCCCGTCGTGGCCTGGGGCCTTACTCCCCCTCGAACAACGATGAATAGCCTTGAGCTGTTTCGGGGTTACAAACATACACCGATGTCTTCTGTTGGTAAGTCAGACGAAAGACCTGTCCTTTTCGTTGTCATTTTGCCGTAGTGATCCCCCAACTCTATAGGCTACAAGAGTTGGATCGAATGGAGTGAATTTTAAGAAAAAGAAGAGGCAAATGTGTATATTCTAAATTATAGCTAAATTAAATCCATAATTCAAAAATTAAAAACGATACATAATTAGAAAGAAGTGGGTTTGAGTGGTGAGAGAGTTCATCAAGGAAGGATTGATATCGGGTTTCGGCCAAATGATATTTATAACTCCTTAAGAGGTTTCATAGAGCCGACAGTTTTACTATAAGGGAATTTCAACTAAAACTTTGGAAAGGAAACATTTTTATTTTATACATCCTAATTCATGTTCTGATTAAAATCAATTAGTTTAGTAGAATAATAATCTAATTATTTCACACATATTATTGTAACATGTCCATGAAAATATTCAGTTTTATTATTATCAATAAATTTGTCACCTTCTGCGAGAAAATTCACATTATTTATGTTTCCTTCTTCTGTTTAATTAAATCTACAAACGATACCATGCTCATTCGTATAAACAAAATAATATCAAGAAAGCCTATTCAACACCCACTCAATTAGTAAAGCTGTTTACTTCATAATGATTATCTTTAAGTATCAGTTTTCGCAATAAGTAATTACGTTGCCCCACTGAAAAATATCAATTCAGTTTTACCGTAAACTTATTTTTAACCCTGAATTTATATTAAGCTGAAACCTCAGAACTAGGCCGTGCATGAAGGGATGTTTTAGGCGGACTACAAATTATCAGTGGGAACCCGTGGATCTTAATAATTTGAAACATAAAAATTGGAAATCTGTTTAGCCGTTTGTACAAAAAAAACTATACGTATTCAGAAACGGACAGACAGACTTTGTTCAATATTTTGAGCTCCAATTGTTAATAAAATTTTTGAAAGTCCATTGTATAAATTTGAACAATAAAACTTGAAATGTTGTTATATAAGTACAGATGAACAGACTAAACAAATTCGTTCGTTGAAACTTCTTGGAAGCATACCTTAGAATGAGGTTTGACCCGTGCCTAATATGTACGCTAACTGAAATATGATTCATTTTTAGGCTTTAAGACATAGAGCCTAATTTCCGTGGGAACGTAATTGGTAATTTAAGTGCGCAGAGGAATCTTTAAACTCTTAAAATCTTGTAGCCATTCCGACCTCTTTCAGAGCTTTAAAACTCTCACTTTTTTTCTAATAACATTTATCAAAATTCCATCCTGAATTTAAAAATTAAGATCGAGGTTCGCCACTTCTCCATAATATTCCCTTTCTTCTGATACCTCATTCGCCAAAATCCATCGCTCCTGAGAGCCTTAAAAGGGATCGATACTACTGTAATATATATATGTATGATCATCTATATTTATGACCATTATCAGTTTTTCATCCTACTTTTTCAATTTTTTCTGTAATTACTTTATTTGAGTGCTAGTCACTTGATTCTTGGTATAATTTTAAAGATATCTCATGTTTTTAATTATTCTCAATAATGCTTCTATTTTCTTTTATTATTTTTATGCTATCTTCAATTAGTTTATTCTTAAACGTAGTCTATGTTTTCTTCTAATTTCAAATTTTTTTTTTTACTCCTACAGTATTTTTAAAAATCAAAGTTATCTAATTTATTAACATGATTCAATGAAGGGTTAACATTTTATTATAATTTATCTTTTGGTCTATTTAGAATATTTATAATTGGTCTTATTTTTTACGGGAAAGTTTGATTTTTTCTATTATTTTACGCATTTATTAATTATTATCGCCAGCTCAATTTTAGACTTATTCTTACTTCTCTGTTGGTATGATTTTGTCTTATAATAATTATACCTTTTTGCATTAACTATATAATTATGTTGATAAACCGAACATAATATTGGTATTCTGCAGAAGAATATAAAAATTTAGCTATAATTTATAAGTAGTTAAATTCCTTGATTAAGGAAATTAATTTTTATTATAAGCACTTAAGGAGCATTATTTTAACTTAAACATGATTAATTAAATAACTGATGACCTTATTGTTTTTTTAAAACCTATATAAACAATAAATTAAAAGGAATAGTTGCAAGTACTTAAAAATTATAAGACATGTAAAATATGTCAATGTTGAATTCTTTTGGCTCCAGTCAAAAGGGCGATAACAGCCTGAATACATCAAAACCTCTACGTTCCATGCGTCCAGCTATATTCAATCCAAGTTCAAGTAAAAAGCATCATTAAGCAGTGCCCCAAGGCGAATGTTCGACTCAGTATTGGAAACTCGTAGTTAGACAGACGTCCACACGATGCGTCCAATGTTGGAATGGGCTCGTACCAACGTGTAGCATCAGCTTATTTGGTTGAGTGCTGGAATTTCTTTACTGATTGTACAAGATCCCAGGGGAGAAAAAAAAGTTACTTCACTCCAATTTTTTATTATTTTAATAAAAAATGGATACAGTTATGAGTCAAAAAAAGATGACTGCCAACCATAGTTAGGAGGAAAAACTGACGGCTGTTTCGAAAATGAAAAAATTTCATTTTTGAGTTCTTGTACGTAAAAAAAAAAATACGTTATTGCCTTTGAGAAAATCATTCACTTTTACCATGACTGTACAAGAGATGAATGCCATTAAAGAGTGTATATTGATGTATTCAAGACGCACATCCATTCACTATTAGGTATTTTATTCCAGAAAAAAACGTAAAAATTTTACTCATTTTTCATTCGGTGCACCACATACCTAAAACTACCTAAATCACCAAAAAAATGTCAGTGTACATTATTTAAAGTAGAGTTAATTCTCTAAAATATGAACCCTAATAGACATGTGTATGTCTATTAGATCTCGAGATATAGTTTTTCATTAATCGAACGTTCTTTGCAAACATTGAGGAATCAATTGTGAAGTACGAGTAGTTTGGCAAATATCAAAAAAACTACGAAAATTGATAAGTAAAATATCTTTAATTTATGTGCTTGGACCTCTAAGAGTTCGTTAGATATAGATTTCTAAAATATAAATAACTACTGATTTTTCGTTATTAAATGTGGATTTTAAAAAAGTGTATTCCGGGATATTGGATAGAGTTCATATGACGATGAAAAATACATAAATATTGAATTCTTTGAAATTCTTCTGAGTCCAATCAAAAGAATAACAACTTAAAGAACATGTCTATGGTCCAACGTTTGATGTGTCGAGCTACTTTAGACCGTATAGTACTAGAGCCCAAGAAGAGAAAAAAGTAAGTTATTTTACCCCAATTTTTGATTACTTTAATGAAAAATATGTACAATGACTAGTCAAAATTGGTGAGTCTGCCAAGTATATGTCGGGGGAATAAAAAATAGCGGTTTTTTTAAAGCGTTAAAAATAATTAATTTTTCATTCGGAGCTCTACATATTTAAAACTACCAATAACAATAGAAAATCTAAGAGAACATCATTTAAAGTAGAGTAAATTTGATAAACTGTAAGCCCTAATAGTAATAGAGCTATTTACGTTCAATAGTTCTCAAGATATAGCTTTTTAAAAAGCAACATTTCATAAAAATGTTGTACAGAACGTACTGAAAGATCAGTAGTTACTGAATTTATTTTGAAAAATCTACATCTCAAAAACCATTTGACGTACAAATGGTTAGCTCTCAAATTAAAGCTAGTTTAATGGGCTATGAAGTAGTTTAATACGTTTATCGTCGATGGAGTAGTAGTTTTCATGATATTTACTAAAATAAATTGATTTATAGTTGTTCGGACAAATTTTTATTTGCCAAATTTACATACATAAATCCTACTGCCCCTACGAGGGTATGTATCATAAACTACTTTATAGTAAGTTAAATATTCTTAAGTTTGAGTGCTGGCAGACATATGTGCGTCTTATTGGTCTATAGATTTATTTTTGTAAAAAAATGAAATATTTTATTCAAACAACTAGAAATTAACAGTTTGTGAATTTATTTTGTCAAATATCATAAAAACTACTACTCCTACAAAGATCAACTATTTTATAGTAAATTTAACTAGCTTTAATTTGAGTGCTAATAGACATCTATACATCACATAGTTCCTGAGATATAGATTTCTCAAAATAAATTAACTAACAACTAATCTTTCAACAGATTTTTAAGAAATGTTGCTTTTTAAAAAGCTATATCTCGAGAACTATTTGACGTTAATAGCTCTGTTGGGGCTCATATTTCAGCAAATTTACTCTCCTTTAAATAACATTTTCTAGTGTTGTTGGTAGTTTTAAGATATAGAGTTCCGTATGAAAAATTAATGTTTTATTAGGTTTTAAAACAGCCGCCATTTTTTATCCCCCCTACCTATGCATGGCAGATCTTGATTACGTGGAGAATGTTTTTTCTATGTCTATGTTCACTCACGAATACATTCATACTCGAAATTCGAATTTTTGCTCTTTCGACCGATAACAATAGCTACACATTTTTCAGGTTTATATATATACCTTCCGAGGACCATAAATTTTAATTTTCGTAGTTAGGCATTACAAACGAAAAGCGCTCCTTTTTTTAACATAATAATATAAGGTTCATTTCTAATTCATAGAGTTTATATTATAATATGTACATGAATATTCGTTCAAAGTGTTATAACTAACAACTAAATATAAATAAAAAAACTTTGTAATCGTAATTATTTTATTCATCTTTATCAGTAGAATGCAATTGAATATTTAATAATCTTGATTTTTAGTTGACAATTTACAGGTAACATTCAATTTGGTTTGCTTTGGTGAATACAAAAACTTGTTTGTTGTTTTGATTTACTCACTATGATATAATAATAGAAGTAATATTTCAATTTCTTATGTAAAGTTTTTGTAACATCAAAATATTACTATGAATGAATTGATACTTTTACACATTAAGTTGTTAATAATATGTACTCTTTTTTAAATATCAAGATATTGATCAACATCATTTGTTATTGTTATAATTTTTATTATCAACGGTTAATTTTATTAAATTCTTTTATGTATATATATATCCAACTGACTCCCTCTCTGAATCGGATTGTTAAACCCGATTCCCCTTAAGCTAAAAAGAAGTTTCACTATATATGAAATTAAATTTAATACAAAAATAAAAATTAATGAATAAATACTTACAAAATGAAAGTGAAATTGAGGATGAGAGGTGGGTTTCAGAAGTGGAACCTATTGGTTGGCCGGTTCTGAGGAGGTAACTAACTGCACAGGGCCAGGAGTGGCCCCGAAAGGCTTCGCTTCCATATTTAGAACTGAAGCCAGTCTTTCTGTCGATACGATGAGGAGGAGAAGGGTCTACTTTGCAGACGATGCCTTTAGGTATGTCCATGTAATATTAACTCATAGTTAGGAAACTACCCACTAAACTGTAGTTTCGTCTGCTTCATGTCCCAGCTGTAATGTGTTCTGCGATGAGTTGTTTATCTTTGTCGAGAACTTAGCAAGAGGAAATAGATGATCGCATGTTGTGTTTGATAGTTATGTGCACGTCAAATGATACAGATTTCGTCCGTAATGTCCAGCTGAAAGATTCTTGAGATATTGGGAACCGATCGTTCACTGAAGAAATTTATGGATTTTTTTTTTTTAATTGTCAGTTTGATCGATTTGTAGTTGTATATTTAAATTGGTTTATATTACAAAAAAGTACAATATTAAATATATATGACTTTAAATTGGTCATCAACCTATCTATTTATTGAATACCTTCGTTGCTAACATACTTAACAGTTGATATTCATTCAACATATCTCGATTAATGCTATATTCTTAGGCGATTTGTCTTTTATTCAAAAACAATTTAACTCAGAGTAATTTGAGGTTAAATATCAGTTTGTTTAAAATAAATAAATTCAATAAAGTTGCCTTGTTCCTTAGTTGCTAAGCCTTGACTTAGGATTAGATTTAGCTAAAGTTAGTAGTTAGTTTTAGCTAAATTGTATTAATTAGTAAAATAGTTATAGGGAATAGATTGTTAGTTATTGGATTTAGACAAATATAAAAAAAATACTAGAAATGTAGAATAGAAAAAAAATAGAAGTTGATCTTGAGATATTGTGTTTATTAATTCAATTAGGATAAAATTAACTATAAATAAATATAATGACTAAAACTAATAATTATGTTTTCAATTCTAATTTATTCTATTGGTGTTGTTTCGTCTTTTATGTGTTGAACATGCTGATTTATGTATGCTTTTATTGTACGTCATAGATCACATTGGCAGTTTAATTAGGAACATGTCTTGTGTGGCATATCAATTGCAGGGAAAGAGCATTCATGTGTTGTTTCTTATCACTTGCACTCAATATATGGTATTTTGTTTTTTTAGAAGTGGCCATATCTTTAGGCATTGGATCTAGGCCATATTTTTCAATACAATTTTTGTCTGTACTGCACAAAATGATTCACTAATATCGCTATTGTGGTAGCATAAAATGTGTTATTTGTCATTCTGTAAAAGAGATCTACGCATTTTTGCCGTACTAATAGAAGATTATTTTTTCTACAAAATATTATCTATCATGTTCTGTCACTAGAGCTCATTTTTAAAAAAAGTATTAAGATAGTAATTTATTGAAATACATAAAGTCTTCAAATACAAAGTTATCAAATTCAAAACATAACACGGGCGTCAATGACCAATGGGTTTTCCGCCAAAAAGCCATAAATTTATGAGCCAGCAATTCGAAGCTCCTCTACAAAAACGATGGTCGTAAATGGCTTGAACGAAATTTATATTCCATCTAAATTATGTATCCGATATAGTACCATTGATTGGGAAAAAAGTTAGTTATTTCACCCAAATTTTGGATTATTTTTATGAAACATTGTATAATTAGTAGTCGAAATTGATGAATCATTCTTAAAAAAAAATCATTCTTATCATTATAACTATCTACATTAGAAAACCTAATAGAAAATCTTTTAGAGTAAATTTACTGAAATAAGAGCCCTAACAAAGCTTTCGTTTACGTTCAATAGTTCCCGAGATTCTTTAAACGCAACATTTCATAAAATAAACAGTCAGTTGTTAGTCAATTTATTGTGAGAAATCATGAAACGTACAGATATCTATTAGCACTGAAATTAAAGCTAGTTTTTGCTAAAAATAAATTATATTTCTAGCCGTTCGGACAAAATTCACAATATGCTGTCATTTTGAAATATCGTAAAATTACTACTCCCACGAAGGTAAACTTCACTCTTTATATCACATTAAACTCGTTTTAATTTGAGTGCTAATAGATATCAACACGTATAATGGTTCGTGAGATTTATATGACTAACAATAAATTCAGCAACTACTGCTTTTTTGTATGTATTTCATGAAATTATGCTTATAAAAAACTGTCGTGGAGAACTATTTAACGTTTACAGCTTTATTAAGTATCACATTTGAGTAAATTTACTCTACATTAAATGAGTTTTTATAAGATTTTATAGTGTTGTAGCTAGTTTAACGACATGAAGCTTGTAACTTTTCACCCTAATTATCTTTGGCAGACTTATCGAGTTTGATTAGTAACTATTCGTAGTTTCAATTAAATTAATCAAAAATTGGGATGAAATTACTGACTTTTTCTCACTAGGCTCTTGTACTATAAAGCCATAACATATTTGGACTCATTTAAGAATCAGAAATTCGAAGCCCCTCTCTGCCTTGAACGGAACTTATATTATACTGAATTTTATACACCATATTTGTTTGGTGTGCTTAGAAACCGAGTATCCTTTCTCTATTAATTTCCCAACATGAGTTTTTGAATTTATAAGTTATTTCATTTTTATTATTATTTATTTTTTTTTTTTTTATCTTGATTAGTGATGTTATAAGGGCGAAGTGGTTAGTTGGGTTCCTCACATTGCACCGGTGTTACTTTGAGTTTTTTTTTTCCTTTTACATTTTATTGGCAGTTTATTACTTTTTTGCAGTAGCCGACACATCTGTGATCTTCAAATCGTAAGTAATAAATATTAATCTAATTAATCTTCTTGCTTTTGTGTTGTAAAAATTGGTTTATGTAATCGGTTAGAAAGCACTATTAATCACCTAATTTAAAACTTGATTTTATATGAGCTTCTTCAAACTTATAGACTTGATAAAGATTAATGTCTGGTCTACAGATCACTCTAAATTGGTGACCTCCATCTAATGCGAGCAATGTATTGTTACAATTAAGGCAAATTGTTCTTGTCCAATTAAATACCGTCTATATTACAAACGGTTCTTCAAATAATATTTTGTTAAATACCTTTTTTATCATTTGTTCAAAATGCATATTTTGTTATATTTATTTATTTGAATATATATTTTTGTATTAAGTTTTTCGATTACATATTTAACGTTTAAGTAAGTGTTGATATAAATCAATTCTTAAATTGATCGGTGTGCATCTAAATGATTCATTATTTGACGTGTATAATTCCATATAGTTTTGCATTCTCAATTCTGAATGTAACGAGGGTGGGAATATTTTTATGAAGGAGGAATATTTGTCCTTAGAATCCAAAATTTTTAATTATGGTTCACTCTTTAGGCACCAAGGAACAAATGAGCAGCCGTAGTTTGAATGTATATTATCCATTTTTAACTAAATTCAATGTGCAGTAAACTACCGACTCCCTAACCTGTATAAACCATTCATAAGAAGCAATAAGATAGAATATACGTATATATATATTTGTTGCCGAAAATTATTCACGATTTACGATACGATACAAAATGAATTTTGTTAGTTTTTTTTCCCCCGATCCCTCTAAAACAGAAAAATTATATGGATTAATAAATGAATAGCTTTACTTGAGGATCATAAAGAATTTCGTTAGGCAGTGTACAGAATGCATTTAAATCTACTACTCCCCAAATTAGGTTTATTTCGTCTCTGTCTACCTATAATGAAATCAATTTAACACGGGTTCAACGATTGGTTCCGATTAAATTTTAAGCAATCGTTAGAGTTTTCCTAGATATAATTACAATGATAAATTATGCTGAACTTAGCAGTGATTTGTTTGTGAAAGATTTTGATTAGAAAATCAGAATTTACCTTGAGCAAAAATTTGTTTCATGCTAAATTCTATATTTTTCAAAATTATTTAGGTATTTTTTAACCATTATTCCTCTTTAGTATTAGTGAAAAACAAAAAAATATCAGAAATGCGTGAAAATTTATAGGTCAAGCAGATAGAAGTTGCAGCTGCAGAAAGGCTGCAAGTGGAGTGGGTGGGGTACACTCCGGCTTCCCCCGAACTAGGTAGCAACCACTAATCTCACTGCTTTAATTGTTATACCGTATTTTTCTCTTTATAATTTATGCTACCGAAAATGAATCAGTTTGCGCAGGTTTTTTGATTTTATTGTGATCCAGTGGCTATAACCTGACTTTTTTGTTTTCCCGATAGTAACAAAGATACATTTTTATTTTTTTGACAAAAAAAGTATTAGACCAATTAGCGTAAATTTAAAAGAGTTCCATATGAAAAATGCATTTACAGATCAGACATTTATGATTCCATTTATTAATGAGAAGAAAAGTAAATTTTCTCCGAAAGTGCTGCCATGTCTTGAAAAAATCACTTAAATACTGTATATTTAGCCTAAATGTAAATATGGTCCAGCTAGAATTTTTTCTTATTTCCTCCTCTACTTTTTCTTACTGATGCATAATTTTGTTTTCACATTTTCCTTAATACACAGTTAAGATAATTCGCTAATCATACCTTTATAATTTCAAGCCTTCATTTGTTGTTATCATCGGGCATTAAATTGAATATTTTTATTGTAGCCTGAGACTTTTTTTTTTAATTTAGAAAATTCTAACACTTTTATATTTCTCATGAAAATTAGTGTTTAAAACTTTCCTTTTAGTTCCTGGAATTTTTTGCTGAATCGAACTGGCATCTTCTTTGAAGGCGTTAAATCATATTCCAAGGTTCGTGTATGAAGTCCCTTCTATATGGACTGATTATTGACAAATCGATTTTTAAAAAAGTTAAAAATTAAATAATCATGACTAAAGTTTTGGAATTTTTTCATATATTTAAAAATTCTAGGCTACGCTTGCTAAAGTTGAAGAGCATTATTTTAACAGATTCGTGAAATCTTTTCATTGGATCTTGAGACGATTAACTTTTATAATTAGCCGGGAGGCAGTGGATGAAAACCATCAGTGAAGTTTACTAAATTTTAATTTTAACAGACTAAACAGTCTGTTTAACCTTTCGCTTTGAACAGCCCTGATGTAGCATTGCAAAGTAGGTCGAAACGTCGGACATTAAATAGTTAAAAATTATTTGTTCTTTTTTTACCGCAACCCTATCTTCTTATAAATAAAAAAACATTATATTTGATCCATTAAATTCATGCGGTTTCCTGAGCAAAAGGAATTGAGTAAAAATATGATGATGAAATGCGTAATTAAAATTTATATTAAACAAGAACAATGTTAAATAATTAAACATTTAGCTAGTTTCAAATTATTATTTTCAGTATAAAAAAAGATTTTAGACAGCTTAATTTCTATTCATTCAAAGGTTGATAATATAGGATCTAAGGAAAATGGTATTGCATGATATCAATTTTTCAGTTAAAATATTGTTAAGTTAAATAGCTCTTTTCAACATATAAACGAAAACATGTTTATCTATGTCCTCTCCTAACTTTTTCTTTTCACAAATATTATAGGGGAGAGCGCGGTGGAGGATCCACACCAAGGAAAGGGGTTCGAATCCGGCTAGGCAGAAAATTGTTTTCTGTTACATTGTTGCCTTGAGTCAACTCCTGTGGGTTCTTGGAACCCTCCTGAGATCCACCCAGCCTCATAAATTGGGTACCCTTAATTTGGGTAAAAATATGGTAGTCGAGCGGGGTTCTGACCAAATCACCTCCTTGCACAATCGTTGGTACTACAAGTACTGAACCCTTCATGGGTTGTAGCGATACAGATTTTATTTATTTATTTTTTTAATATTATAGTAGTGTTGATGTCATCGTTTCTCCTGTCATCGTCTAATACCCGTACCAGTACCAGTATTTGGTGGGGGGAACAAGTCCGGCAAGTGGGCCTAGTGTTCCTTTTTGCCAACCCCTGGTGGCTACCTAGGTTGCCACCACATACTAACCAAAGTGGGAGTGTCAAGATTCATTCTTCGGGACCGCCGAAAAATGAATATTTAACTGCCCAAGGTGGGAATTGAACCCACAACAACGTAAGTAATTAGCAAAAGTTAATTTCGGCTCTACCGACATTTTTGTTTGCACATCCCTATTTGAGCATTCATTGATTTGACTAATAAGAGATTACTTTTGCCACAAGGAAATATTGTACTAGTATACATTTATTATTTCCATTATGTATGTATGTATTGTCTGAATTTAATAATAAAGGAGGTTACGAAAAAAAAAAAAAAAATCAGAAATTACTCACTTTTATGAAAACAATATATATATATATATAATTATTATTTCAAAAGATTCTTTTATTCAATTGTTACTTATCGAATTCAACTATATTTCGAGTGATATATAAAAATGTTTAAAAAAAAATATTATAAGCTTTCCACAACCTCACACTATAAGGATTCGTAGAAGCCTTTTCAAGTCACCTTTAAACTCCATTTCACCTTTTATATTATTGCATTAATCCATCAATTTGCCAAAACATCTAACCCTTTAACCTATAATGTTCTCTTTATCTACGTTCTCATTATTGGTTTATCAAAATTTAAATTTACTTTCGCTATCTGAAAGAAAGTACCTATTCATGGGATCTTTGGTAGAGGCATGGGAATGGTGTCAATGTTATAAGTTGTGAAATGAAAATTGTCCATATCGTTATTAAGAGATCCAACATCGTCTAGAGATTCGTATTAGCAATGCATTTTGTCATTTATATTTATTGACATTTACATAAAAATACTAATACTACATAGTAAATTTGATCTTAGATGATGATACAGGCTTATAGCGAAAAGACCCATTTAAAAAAGACTTCATTTAAGACGCCTCAGAGAATTCTCAGAAATGAAAGAGGAAGCAACTTTAGAAACTTTTGGGCTTGGGTGGCTAGGGAATTTATAATGGAATGATTGATATCTGGTTCGGGCTAGATTGGTTGCATATGGAACATTCAGGTCTTTATGGATGATTTTATTTGTGACAGAGTAAGAAGCATTTTTTACGAAGGATTTTGGATTGTTAAGATTGGATACGAGAGGAATTCGAAAGTTTAGTGGACCCCAAAGATCAATTCCGTGTATTCAGATAGCGCTTATTATAGTCATGTAGATCAGTCTATTATCAGTCGTTTGTAATGGATTGGAAATTCAGATCGTTTGTCTAGTAAATGTTGTAACAATCGGAACCGACGTGCAGCTTTTTACCTTCTGAGTCTTTTGTGAGGATTCGAAGCCAGTCGTTTGTTCTGATGTAGCCCGAGGTTGCGGATCTGTTCGACAGGGATAAGAGCAACATTATTGAAGGATACTGTTGAGCAGTCGATAGCTTTACGACGAACTAAAAGTGATTTCTTGAGATTTATTTTAATCCTCCAATTTCGATACCATTCTTCGATGGTTGTGAAATGGGATTGGATAGTTCAGGATGCAATTAAAGGGTTATTATTAACTGCGAGAAATTTCTTTTTCTGAAAATCACTTACCTTTTTCGGCTCTCAGTGGCGATGGATTGTGAAGACTGAGATATCAAATTAAGGAAAATTTTATGGAGAAGTGACAAATCCCAATTTCGATTCTTAAATTCATATTGGAATTTAAACAAGAGTCAGTTCATATTGGGTTTTATTTTATAGATTTCGACGCGGAGATCAATCCCCAAATATGTTCTTTCGGAACGTAGGTTGGTCCCTCTCTTCTAAGGCAAAAAATTAACCATTTTTTGGATAGCGCATGAATTAGTGACCGGTTAAAGTTATTTCCAACGCAAGCCGTCTTGGTTGTCATGGAATACCCATCAGTTCTGTTGTTCTTTCCCATGCCTAAGTATGAACAATATTCAATGAAAAAGAATGTTTGTTAGATCCTGCTCTTTTGCATTAATCCAGAATTGTTCACTGCATACTTTAATACTTCTTCAGAACTCCTGGGTTAAGGTTTCCTTAAACCCGTTACCATTTCGCCGTCAAACATAGAGTATTTTTCGTTTGAGGTTGGTCATTACTTATTGAATGAAATATTATTAACTTAATTAAGTAACTTTCTACTCTATCGTCACCAATGAATATGGTGAAAATAATTTTTTATAGATTTTCTTAATAATTTTAGGATAATAGATAATAATGAGGTGTATAAAAAATGACCGTTTTTCAACCAAATTTGTATTATTATTGCTCTGAAATAAAATACAATTAATACTCTAAGTATATTCCATTGTTATCAACCGTCGTTAGCCATCTGATAGGCAATTGCTCAATCCCACCCTGATACCATTCTTTGAAATGGCTGACATAGAACTCTGAACCACAATTTCAACTTCCCTAAAATTATCAAATTTTTTTCTCTTGAAGTAAATAGGCCATGGATCGAAACAAGTAGTAATCCGATGGTGTGAGGTCTGGACTATATGGTGGGTGAGGCAGGAGTTCTAACCAGAAGGATTTTTCAACATATTTTCACTAATTTCTAACCTCTTAGCTGATTGCTGAGGAGTAAGTTGGTGAGGGACCAACCAGTCTACTGCTCTTTTTCACCTTCCCCATGGAGAGTAGATGGCGACTAACAGTATCTTTCGACACACCATACTACCTGGAAAATCCGCGAGTACTTGTGCACTGATTTGACTCAACAGCTTCCTGCAGAACCTCTTCAATATCCATTAATGATCTCCCGGAGCCCTGCTTTCTTTCCGACGTCGTATCTCCACTGCTAATTTTTTCAAACCAATGCGCGCAGTGCGCTGTCAAGGACGCCTTTCCCTTCATATTTAATAATTTCATGAGTTGCTTCAGTGGCTGAGATTTTTTTTTTTTTCCAGAAATGCCTTAAATTACGAAAATTTTGCAACTTTATTATTTGTTTCAAAGAAGAAATATTTCTTCGAAACAAATAACTAAACTGAGGCTTTTATTGATGTAGTCGCATGGGATTAAACGAGCTTAGAGAATGCTCTTAAGGAAATATTAAGTATTAGTAAGTATTTAATAGGATTAAAATATAATGGTAATTTTTTTATACACTTCATTTGCATAGATATTTATTATAATCCGTCAGTTTGTAGGTATGGGACGATTGATAGAACTGTTGGTGGCTCAAATTATACAACTAGATATCGTAAAAGATGATGAGACATCTATTCAAATCAGGGTTAATGTAAATTTACGAATAACTGAATCTTAACTTTGAAACTGAAGTGATATTTTTCAGTGGCGTAATAAGTTACGTAATTGCTCAATACGTAAACTGTTGCTTAAACATAGTCTTTATAAATTAACTATAAACTTTACCAATTGTGTGTGTTGAATACAATTACTATTATATTGATTATACGAATAGGCATGACATCGCTTATACTTCGCATGAACTAAAGAAAAGAATGAAACATATCTAATGCGAGATTTCTCTCAGGGGTAAAATAGTTAAATTAAGTTTTAATTATATGTACTTTTTATTCACAAACTTTACTTCAGAATTGTTTTTTTCATAAAATAATGTTTAGTTACCTTCAGTACAAGTGTAAAGGACTTCTAAATTCTGAAATTCCTTAATCCTGGGATCTTGGTCAAGTTTTAAGTGCCTTTACCCATTTAATACCTAAAAGGTTCGAAGTAAAAAAAAATTGTTTACCATTTTGAATCTAAATTACATATAATTATATTGTAGGAAGATAGTCCGAGTGGCGGTCTATAAAGCTAAATAAATAGTAAAAGAAAACTATTTATTGTTAACCAATATTTCGCTCTACTTTGCAGGGCTATCAGATTGAAACAAATAGTTGCTAAAATGTCTAAATTAGCTAAAGATTATCTAAATTATAACCACAGGTAAAACATTTAACGAATTTACAAAGATATCATTGGTATGATTTATTTTATACTATTTTGGAATTCCGAAATTATATAATACGAACTTTTGGTTTGTGTAAAAAAGAAAATCGAAAGCGAGTATTGTTACTACAATAGCCACGCTAAATCTACATTACTTTCAATATTGTCGAATACTAGTTGCATTTAATAATAAAGGTCTGCGGCTAAAAAAATGTATAGGATATATTTGCTTAATCATATGTTTCAATTAAAGAGCGATGAGTTAAAAATGACCTCCATTTCCTCTCATCAACTGCAGCTTTACTGAAAAATGGGTTTGAAATAAATACAATAATGAAAAATAATAGTATCTTATTATCATGAACTAAGAAACTGCATTCGATTTTTTTTCATATAGATTATAACTTAGTGAAATAGGAAAAAATACTTTTAAAAAAGTACTATGATTTTATCTCATAACATATAGTGAAACAACAAACTGATTTGAAAAAAATAGTAATAAAAAAAAAAACTATTCTATTATTATTAATTATGAACTAAATAACAGCATTGGATTTGTTTCTATATTTGATAAGTACTAACTTACTAGTGGTGGATAGAACACTGGAAATATACTATCACAAATATTTTTGTAAAACTGGATTAATACTATACCCAACTTGAATTGCATAAATAAAAGCGTCAAAAATTTCTATCTGTAACTCCACTTAAAAAAAAATTAGTCTCAACACGGATTAGGTAAAGATGACCTTAAATTATTCTGCTTAACATAAAAAAATATATTTAATTTTTTTTTTATTTCTTTATTTAAATTTACAACCGTACCTAATGATATATCCAGTAAATTTGATGTAAGTTTATAATGGAGTGATACAGGCGAGTAGAGAAACTAACCATTCGTAGCACTCTATTGGCGTTTTTACATTAGCAAGTCTCGTGGCCATCTTCTTTTCATGCGTCTCGGAGGATTGTCTGGAATGAAACAGGAAGTTAGAAACTAGTGGGTTCGGGTGGTAAGGAGTTTATAATGGAATGAATGATATATGGTTCGGCCTAGATCGGTTACATACGACATTAAGGTCTTTATATAGATTATATATAAATGATTTTATTTGTGACAAAGTAAAGAGCATTGAAAATTTTACGAAGGATTCTAAATTGTATGTGTGGATACGAGAGAAATTCAAAGGTTAAGTGGAGACCCAAAGCTCTTTCAGTCTTGAGTGAGGATTCCAGGCTAGCCTTGTGTCCAGTTGTAGTCCAAGGTAGCGGATCTGTTGGACAGGGGTAAGAGCAACATTATTAAAGTATTCTGTAGGGAAGTCGATAGATTTACGGCGAAAAAACAACATTTAAATGAGTGTTTCATGCATCTAGTTCGTGAGGTCCAATGGCTTAAGGTAACTGAGAAAATAATTGTATCATCATTTGAGCGTGGACATATGTGTGAATTATTTATCTCGTTGTGGCACTTTTATCTAATCCTATTCGGCCTTCTCGTAGAATAAAATTAATAATAATGTTACTCACAACATGGCGTGATGAATTATTTTAATCCTTTTCCGATGTTACTGAAATAAAATGTACAAGAATAAGTAAAAAGAAATCGATGCAGTTCCTTAGTTCATAGTGTCTATAATAATGAAATGATATTTTTTTTTTAATCGCTGTATTTTTCTTTTGCAAAACAAAACCGTATGTGATGGGAGGAAGTAGAGTTCATTTTTTGAATCAGCCATAAATAAAGTTTAAGGCATGTATTTTAGTAAAAATATCGTATGCGCTTAAAAATAAAATATTAATATTATAAATAAATAAAAATTTTTCAACCCGCATAATTTTTATACCTCAATCGTTAATTTTTCCACCTGATAAAATCGAATTCTTTAATTTCACGAATTCATTACATTCTTGAAACATATTTTATATTAATTATACTATAAGTTTTAAGGATTATAATACAAGGATTATTAATTTGGACAATCCTATGGGATCGACTGTGAAAAAATTATTACCGCCACTTTTATTCACGACTACTGGCCCAATTTAATTAGATTTAGCTGCTAGGTTCTAGGTTATCCCTGGGTCGTCTCAGGATCATATCATTTCCTTTCCAAATTAGAGCCTTCATATCTTCCATCCCATGTCTATCTTGGATTCCAGTCCATTTTAGAAGATAGAGGAAAAATATATGGGTTTTTAATGTTAATATATGAGGGTAAAATATTCTTTATTTAAACAAGTATTTTGCGTTTTTTAGGATAAATACATTTGTTTGTTTGATAAAATTACAATTATTATTTCTACATAAAATAATGGTCGAGGATGTGGTCAAAAAGGAACAAAAAATAGTTTTTAACTAATTATTTGCCGACCTTGCCACTTAGCAGGGCTTCATCAAAGATAAAAAAGGTAAAGAAAACTAAAAGGAGAAGATGGTCGGAGGGTGCGGTCAGCAGAAAAAATACAAATAAAAAAAGGAATTATTTATTTGTACCGACGTTTCGACTTGATTTTCAGGTCTTCACCAGGAGTATAAAAACGAAAAGACAACAACCCTCATTCAGAGAGAAAAAAAAAATTATATGTACATAAATAATAATGTTATCAATCTACTACTGTCTTTGTCCATAGTTATAAACCAACTAATTTATATTTTCATTTCATTATTATGTATATTTCAAAATTTTTTGGTCTATTATTTATTTAATTTTTTTTCTCTCTGAATGATGGTTGTTGTCTTTTCGTTTTTATAGCCCTGGTGAAGACCTGAAAATCAGGTCGAAACGTCGGTACAAATAAATAATTCGTTTGTTTATTTCTGTTTTTTCTGCTGACCGTACCCCCCAACCATCTTCTCCTTTTATATATCTACGGTTCAACTATTTTCACATCATAAAGAAAACTAAGTTGGTGTTAAAAACTATGAAAATATAAGTGAAAAATTATTTATAAATGTACATCTTATTTTTATTTTTTTTTTAATTGGTATATAATTCTTTACTTATATTTTCATTTCATCTTAGTTTACTTTATTGTCATCTTATTATCTTACATTTTAAACGTATTTTTATTTTATTTTTTTATCTTTTTTAGCTGTAATGAAGCCCTGCAAAGTAGGGTGAAACTTGGGCAAATAAATAGTTAGAAACTGTTCCTTTTTGGACTGCACTTCCAATGATATCCTTCAAATTATTATATCTCATTTCAATTTTAATTATTCAATTATTATTTCTCATTTGAGTACATTTCATCTTCCTATAAAAATGATGAATGAAGAAGACTATTATATAAATAGCAATAATGTTTTCTAATGAACCTGTGTTTTGACTGAACTCTAGACCTGATGTTCTAAACAGAAGGGAGTGATAAAATGAATGTCATTCCTTTTCTTCATTAACTCATTGCATATTAACTAAATAATCGATTGAGCTTTAAGTCTGAGTTCTTATAAGTAATAATCGATTATTCTTTTAATAATTCCTACCTTCTCCTGACTATAACTTCACTCAACCGATTTCATTCACCCCGGCATAGTAAATAATATTCATCTTATTGTTACGGTGTAGTTCACCGTCCTAAATTGGATAGTCGTTTTATACGCTAGTCCTTTTAGTACAAGAGCCAGGGAGAAGAAAAAATGGCAGTTATTTCACCCCAATATTTGATTACTTTAATGAAAGCAATGTATGATTACTAGTCTAAGTTGATGAGTCCACCAAGTACAGATAGGAGGAATTAAAAATGGGAGCTGTATCAAAAAGTTAAAAAAAATTAATTTTTCATTCGGAGCTCTATATGTTTAAAATCACTAACAACACTAGAAAACCTAAGAGAACATCATTGAAAGTAGAGTAAATTTGTTAAAATATCAGCTCTAATAGAGCTATTTACGTTCAATTGTTCTCGAGGTATAGTTTAATGTACTTTAAAGTAGTCGACGTTTATCTTCGTAAGAGTAGTACTCAAGTTTATTTTTTATGGTATTTGTTCAAACAAATTGATTTTTAGTAGTTCAGACAATATTTCAGGGGTAAAAGTTATATTCATGTGCGAATATCGAAAAACTACTACTTTTACGAAGTGCTTGTTCTCTGTTCATCGAAAGGTTTTTGAGATATAGATTTCTCAAAATAAATTCACTAATTTCTAATCCTTCAGTGCATTTTAACTGAGATACAGTTTTCTAAAAAGCTACATTTCATTAAATACATACTGAAAAATCAGTAGTTAGTGAATTCATTGTGAGAAATCTAAATCTCACGAACCATGATACTTACAGTTGTTTAGCAGCACTCAAATTAAAACTAGTTTATGTTATATGAAGTAGCTTATGACGTTTATCTATCGTAGGATTAGTCGTTTTTATGATGTTTGCAAATGACTGTGAATTTTGTAAATGGAATTTTCTTTGAATGGCCAGTAATCTACTTATTTTTAGCAAAAACTACTACTCCTACGAAGATAAACGTCATAAGCTACTTTATATCACATTAAACTAGTTTTAATTTGAGGACTAGATAAAGACATCTGTACGCATCATGGTTTCTGAGATTTAGATTTCCCACAATAAATTCACTAACAACTGACTTTTCAGTACGCTTTTTATGAAATGTTGCTTTTTAAAAAGCTATATCTCGAGAACTATTGAACGTTAATAACTCTATTAGGGCTCATATTTCAGCAATATTACGCTCCTTTAAATAATGTCCTTTTAGATTTTCTAGTGTTGTTGGTAGTTTTTAAGACACAAAGCTCCGAATGAAAAATTAATGTTTTTCAAGGTTTTGAAAAAGCCGCCATTTTTTATTCCCCTACCTATACTTGGCAGACTTATCAATTTTGACTAGTAATCATACATTGCTTTCATTGAAGTAATCAAATATTGTGGTGAAATAACTGCCTTTTTTTCTCCCTGCCTTTTGTACTAAAAGGACTAGCGAATAAAACGACTATCCAATTTGGTATAGTGAACTACCAACCTACTAAATAAGATGAACACTATTTACTATGCCGTGGTGAATGAAATCGGTCGAGTAAAGTTATAGTCAAGAGATGGTAGACATAAGTAAAATAACAATCGATAATTACTTATAAGAACTCAGACTTAAAGCTCAATCGATTATTTAGTTAATATGCAATGAGTTAATGAAGCAAAGGAATGACATTCATTTTATCACTCCCTTCTGTTTTGATCAGCAGTTTTAGAGTTCAGTCAAAACTAGTATGAACTAGTAGTTTGCAGCTAGTATGAATTTTTTTTTTCTAGTCGCATATCGTTAAAACTTAAAAACTTAATAGAACATTTTTTTTTTTTAAAATTATTTATTTAATGTAATTTACAACTGTTCAAAATAATACAATAGGTAAATATGTAGTATGTTTCATATACACTTGAAAATCTTGGGAAGGAATCACCCATTG